>NC_092224.1:20081848-20106848 GCF_036320965.1 Panulirus ornatus
AAGTTTAGCTCGTTGCACGAGGACACAAGTTTACTGGCAAAGAAATTCTCCCTCACGTCCCTCTCGCCACTACTCTTGGCCAACTTTCGGCCATTACATCTCCTCCCGGATTCGCTTAATACTTTATAAAGATACGTTGTACGTCATGGTGGCCACCGAGGAATTTATATGTGGTGTTCTCCATGTCTCCGTTTTCCTTCTTTACTGCCAGACTCGGCATATCGAGTACGCTTGTTGCCTCTCTCTCTCTCTCCTCTCTCTCTCTCTCTCTCTCTCTCTCTCTCTCTCTCTCTCTCTCTCTCTCTCTCTCTCTCTCTCTCTCTCTCTCTCCGTTGCTCCTCGTACTTACTTCTGGTGCCATTCGTGTTGCCTTCGTGTCTGTGTGAGATTTCATTTTTATGTTCAAGGCTTTCTGTCTGGAACAGAAGGTCTTATCACGACCTCTTGGGACCTACTTACCATCTCTATGGTTGTAGATTCTAGAGAATCTGTTGTCATTAACACAGTCTTTTGGAATTTACCGTCCCAGCCTCTGTTTGTAACGAAGGTACGTCGCTCCTCGTCCACTTGTATCTTCTTCTGACAGTTGGATCCCGTGTTTGTTTTCCTCGGGCCTCTCCTGACGCAAAACTCGACGTAAAACTCGATTAATCTCAAAGTACATCACGGTCGCTACACATACCGGAGTTACACATACCTAACGTCTTCCGTTTCCAGACTTCCTCCAGTCATGGAAGCCTTGCACAGGTGGCGGCTCTGACCTTGCTGTACGCGGTGATATTTTGATGCTAAAGTTTCTCTTTTTCTTTCTTTCTTTTTAAGGATTTTGGGAGTTTGTATCTACTACTGCACTGGCTCCCCACGCGGCTTTCAGTTTGTCCACCCCGGATGATCACCGAAAAGTCACTCCATTATTTCCTTAGGTCGTATCGTCCTGCTCAAGGGGTCGCACCGTGGTGCTCGGGTTGTACCGTCGTGCTGAGGGTTCGTAACGTCGTGCTCAGGGATTGTACTGTCGTGCTCAGGGGTCGTACCGTCGTGCTCAAGGGTCGTACCGTCATGCTCAGGGGTCCTACCGTCGTGCTCAGGGGTCCTACCGTCGTGCTTAAGGGGTCCTACCGCGACGTCGCTCTCAGGGGGTCGTACCTTCGTGCTCAGGGGTCGTACCGCCGTGCTAAGAAGGTCTTACTGTCTTGCTCAAGGGTTGTACCGTCATGCTCTCGGCCCGGCTATACCGTCGTGCACATGAGGTTGAATTCACGTCCTGTGTAATTACGTTTCCACCATAGCATTGTAGCAGACCTAGGCACACACCTTACACACCACCTTAACCACTGTCCTCATTAAAGACCCATCGTGGTCCCGAAGACCATATGTAAGGTTGTGTACTATTAGCAGTTCCGCAGACCCACCAGATTGTCGTTTTCCCAGATATATATCGTGTGAATGGTCCATTTTCTGCCATCATCCCCTACAACAACGAGGGTTCCTCACGCAAGAAGGATTAGTTCTCCTTGTTTCCTCGTCTCCCCTTTCCTCACCCCAGTACGTTGTGTTCATCGAGGCGAGCTACTAACACCTGATTCACCTCCCTCATTGAAGCTTCGTATGATTCAACTTGTATGGTAAGTGAGGCGACTAAGGCCTCACAAGATCCATTAAGTGTTAATGATGGATTTACTCCATGGATATTCGTCCTTGATTCAACTCACACGGGCTTTGAATACAAGGTTCCAAGTGGGTTGCTCAACCAGAGCGTCGGGTCCTCACTTGTTTATTCTGGAGTGTATTCCCTTCGGCATGGCTGGATCGCCATGATCCCCACCCACCCCTGTGGAGAACTGCTGGTAAGCTCCTCCCTCCTCCATCCGATCTCCCTCAGTTTTCCTAGATGTATATATACTCTCTCTCTCTCTCTCTCTCTCTCTCTCTCTCTCTCTCTCTCTCTCTCTCTCTCTCTCTCTCTCTCTCTCTCCTCCCAGACATCCTCCTCCTCCTCCCTCATTCCTCACGGTGTCCGAGTTTGTGGGGCTGTCGTAACGCCACAGTCACGCTCCGCGGGTTGGAATGTTACCTTTATGGGTCTCTCTCTCTCTCTCTCTCTCTCTCTCTCTCTCTCTCTCTCTCTCTCTCTCTCTCTCTCTCTCTCTCGGCTGTCTTTACTCGTTCATACATATTTTCTTTATTTTCACGGCTTTTGTGTTCCTCCACTTTCCATTCTCCCCTCCCTCCCTCCCTCATTCTGATGGTTCTTACTCGCTCGCCTCACTGTCTTCTTGTACAACAGATAGTAGGACTGTGCAGTGTCCCGTTTGACTGTTACGATGATAATTGGTTGAAAATTGTTAGTGTGTGTGTGTGTGTGTGTGTGTGTGTGTGTGTGTGTGTGTGTGTGTGTGTGTGTGTGTGTGGGCGCGCGGGCATGCGTACACGTGCGTGCGTAGGTGCGTTTGTAGGTGCGTGCGTTCCCTCAAGTTGTACACAAGTTTTAGCTCACGTTGTTGGTGGTAAACACGTACAGGACGCACACAGACTATAGTGTACACAAGACTTGGCGCACCTGAAGTGTGGTGCAGTCAGAGGTGGGATGTACGTGTTATGTTGCATGATACTGGCAGTGCACGTGGGGGGACGTTTTCACATATGCAGTGCGGCCTTCTGAGATGTGGTGGCGCGCGTATGTGATGTCGCTCTGGGTTGGCTGATGGTGCAGATGGGAAGGTGTGATACTCATGTGTCAGTACACACACACACACACACACACACACACACACACACACACACACATCGAGGTGTAGACGTCCACGTGTTGTGATGGAGCACTGGTATTGGTGCTTAGCACCTCACGGATGGGTGGTTGCGGTGTCTGTTTCTTTCCCTACCCCGCTAAGTTTGAGGACTTTTTTTTTACCTTCGTCCGTCTTTCCTGAGAGACAGCTACGACCGGGTCCGGCTCCTCCCGCTTTTACAGGATACGTTTGCCAATTCTTTCAGAACTTTAAGTGACTGATGGTCATGAGCAGTGGTGGTTGGGGTGTTAGTGGTCATGAGCAGTGGTGTAGATTGTGATAGTGGTGGTGGTCATGAGCTGTGGTGTACACGGTGGTAATGGTGGTGGTGGGAGGTGGTCATGAGCTGTGGTGTACACGGTGGTGATGGTGGTGGTGGGAGGTGGTCATGAGCTGTGGTGTACACGGTGGTGATGGTGGTGGTGGGAGGTGGTCATGAGCTGCGGTGTACACGGTGGTGATGGTGGTGGTGGGAGGTGGTCATGAGCAGTGTTGTATACGATGGTGGTGTTCGTGAGCAGTGATGTACTCGGTGGCAGTGGTTGGTGGTCGTGAGCATACGTTGGTGATGGCGGTCATGAGCAGCATTGTACAAGATGTTGGTGGTGGTGGTGGTGGTGGTGGTCAGATAATTCGTGGTAATGTTCAGGTGTCGGGCGGTGGCCAGTGGCCGTGCTTCCTGCCCCTGCTCCTCGCTGCTAGCGTTCCTCCCTACTTCCCCTCCTAGCTCCCTCCCTCTCTCACTTGACTCCCTACTTCCTCGTGCTTCCCGTCCTCACTCACTCCCCCATGTTTCCTTATTTTCTCTCTTTCTCCCTCCCTACGTATTCCTTCGTCCTCCCTCTATCACTCAGCTAAGCATGCCCTTCCTCCCTCCCCGTTCCTCCCTTCTTTCTCAGTCAGTTCGCTCCCTCCTTTTAGTTTCATCCGGTTATTTATGGTCGTTGAATCTCCATGTAATGTTAAGAAATTGTCGTGTCGTATGTTGTCGACCTTATTTACGTTTTGAAAGATTCATTGAGTAATTTTAGATCTTGTCTTATTTGATAAGGCTTATTACTGAGCGACGGAATTAGTTTTGTTGCTCTTCTTTGAAGTCGTTCTAGGTTTGTTTTTTTTATTCGACTTTGATTAAGTTTTGTGACCGGTGTTAAGCAGTTTATTCACAGTGAGGTCTGATTAGGGCGTTGTAAAGGGGAATTTTAAAGTATTCATGGTAGTATAATTTATATTTTGCTACGAACCCTCACATATTTTTTGCCCTTGTATATTCAGAAGGACAATGCTGTACTTGTTTAAAGTTCGTGAACTTCTTTTTCTTCTTATTTATCTGTGCTATAAAAAGGCGGGTCTGTCCTCTATCTGTTGACAAGCCGGGGAAATTGCCAGACGTATGATGACTAACCGCCTTACACAAGGTACCAATGATTTATCCATGTCCTTGGCAGGATAGAAATTGCTTGCTTCTGGGGTAATATATTTGCGAGAAAACATGATGATATAGTCCCTACTATAGTAGACGCGCCGAGGAGGTTGCCAGTGCAGTGTGATTACCCTCCTTACACAGTTAAGGTAATTCATCCAAGATAAGAAAATGCTGGCTGCTGGGTTGATGTATTTTAGGGAAAATGGGTTAGTGTTCAGTGGGAAGGTTGTGCCGGCAGTACGGATAGTATAAAGAAGAAATGTAATTGGAGTGAGTGGTAATACCACTGAATAAAGCCATTCCGCCCTTCTTCGCCCTGTTCTGGAGCGAGCAGACGAAGGCACGGAGGGCCCGAATCTGCTTAGTCCTTCGAAGCTCTTCTTTTCCTTGGCAAAATGCTTTTTTTTTTTTTTCCTTAATTGCCTGCTTCGAAGTCTATTTATCATGCTATTGGGCACTGAATCATTTTATCTAAATCCCCTTGAATCCTTTATCGTCCTCCCAGACGCCCCTTTTGCAGACACGCTGATTACGAACAGACGAACCTTGCAATTGTTTCATTGAGCTCCCTTATTCTGCCGTGTGTGTGTGTGTGTGTGTGTGTGTGTGTGTGTTGGTGCGAAACTTTCGCGGGGAGCCACGGCTGCAGGGCAGTGATCATGTCTCATTCTTCCCTCACTGCCAAGCACATCTTTGGAACAGCATTCCGAAAATCACACGCGCACTCCCACTTTATTACCGTCACGACACCAGTCATTGCTTGGCTACCTCCTGTTCTTACGTGTAACTCACGACCTTACGTACGTAATTCTACGTTATAAGGTATACGTAAGGTCGTATTTGCGGCTGTGATTCAACTGTTAAATGTAATATTCGGATCGCGTTATATACGGAATTTGTGGTATATTTGGCTCTAAGGGGTACTTCAGACTTGACTCATTTTTTTTCATATTCTAAACGGTACTGTGAAAGGTCGGAAAGCATTTGCCACGTTTTCTTTTTGTTACAAATAATGCTGCGGCGTTATTAGACGGTATAAGAGAAAAAGAATAGGAAACGTTGCTGCAGTTTCATTGGTAAAGACATTGATGTACCACTCTCTGCCCTTGAGTTTTGAAGTCAAGTAAAGAGATTGGATAGAAGACACAGTGAGGAGGTGGTTATAGTAGGTGGGGTGAATGTGGTTGTGGAGGGAGGTGGAGTGAGCTAGGGTGTGGAGAGGGGTGGAATGAGCAGGGATGTTGAGTGTGGAGAAAGGTGAAACGAGCGAGGGTGTGGGGAGAGAGAGAGAGAGAGAGAGAGAGAGAGAGAGAGAGAGAGAGAGAGAGAGAGAGAGAGAGAGGTTTAACTGTCTTATTGTCGATAATTATTTAGTTCTGTTTATTTGTCCTTCAGCTCGTGAATGTATTTGTTTTTGTTTGTTTTATTGTGTAGTACGTTTATGTGCTTGTTTGTATGTAGTGGTGTGTGTGTGTGTGTGTGTGTGTGTGTGTGTGTGTGTGTGTGTGTGTGTGTGTGTGTGTGTAAGACTCTGGTGCTTTTCCTCGTCCGTGTTTGCCTCTCTGGCCGCTTGCGTCATTGCCTGTGCAGTTCGTTTCCTTGTGTCATGGATAGATTGCTCATGGTTTATGGTGACCGGCTCTGGGGATTGGCCGTGGGGGGTAGTGTGGTGTTCGGCCGGGAGTGCGGGGGGGACTTGGGGATGGGCCGTGGGGGGTTGTCTGGTGGTCGGCCGGGGATGGGGGGATCTGGGGATGGGCCGAGGAGGGGCAGTCTGGTGTTTGGGGGTAGCGTAAGGGGGATGGAGGCTTGTGTGGCCCAGGAGATCAGACGGACAGATGGGAGCCTAGTTATGACTACTCCTGTGTGAGGGACAAGGTAGGTCTTGGTTTAGAGCTGGGGGTCATCTCTCTATCCTTGAATCTCTCCTGTTGTGCTGTGTGGCCAGTGGTGTTGTGACGCAGTCCATCTCGGTAGTTTCGTGGTTTCAGGATCCTATGTCTGATGGTGTGCTGTCTCACCAGGTAGCTACGAGCCGATGGTAGTCGAGACGTGCTACATCTACCTGGTTCCTGGAGGGGAGAGGCTCCACATGTACCTAGTCCCTAAGGGAGAGGCTTTGTAACACTTGTTGGTGCCGCCCCGTCTATTTCACTCCTGCAGAAGGATCCATCCATATTCACACAGTGGTTAGTGGAGACAGATTCCTCTGGCTCGCGGAGTCACAGATTCAACTGGGATTTGGTGAAGTCTCCACAATTTTCGAATGGTCTGGGAGGGTTAAGAATCAGGTGGTCATCTAGAAGGTTTCACAGCCATTCGGCGCTGGAGGAGGTGCTGTTATAGCCAGTTGTTCCATGGAGAGAGAGAGATTCCACAATAGCCTGGTGTTGGCGGAGGGCTTCACTTCCTGCTTGATGACGGGGGAGGTCGTCACTACCAGCGGAGTAACAGGAGGAGCTCCCACATTCAGCCGGCTCGAGAGGAGTACCTCGATTTTGCTCGTATGTTACGAAAGGTCTCTTTCTCTGCTCCTGCCAGGCGAAGGCAGTGCATCCAGCGTGTTTCAGGGGAAGACCCCATACACGAGGTAGTGACAGGAGGAGGCCCTACCACCAGCTGGTGCCAGGGGAACTTCCCACATCCAGGTGGTGTCTTGTGAAGGTTCCATATGCACCTAGTACCAGGCTAAGGCAGCGCGGGTGCTGAAAGACAACGGTGTTGGAAGACGAGCAGCCCCAGCCAGACAAGTGGCTCTCGTGACATGGTAGTGTGAACGGTACCAGAGTAAACCGTTTGTGGTGTGATTGGACAGAGACGGCGCTCGGTGGGGGTCGGTCTCCACATAAAGGCTTCTCATAATACTTCATTTCCCGTGAAAACATTCAAATGACGATGAGGAGATGATCATTGTTCAAGGTAAAAGAACAATATGAATTAATATGTACAAAAAGGATTGGAATTCGGGCAACAGCTCAAGCATATTTATGAACTGAAAGCCCTCAGAAATTTCCTCGTAAAGATTATGAATGGGGGCCTGAACTTACTTCATTATAGGTGGAAATTAGAGGGAAACAGTGTAACGACTGAGATATTATTGGGAAATGGTCACTAATTAAGCAGCTTTCCAAACTTTGTGTGAAACTCAGTTACGGTCGGTAGGTAAGAGACCCTGTGAGGTGGTTCGTGGTGTGTAAACACTGAGTGAAAGCTGTAATGGGTCCATCGTATCCCGCTTCTGGTTAGGTTATTTGAGAGAGTTAGTTTTTCATCACAGTGAAAAATGTGACGTCAGACATGTATACAGAGAAAGTATCGGACTTGGAAAAGTTCTCCTTCTTCTGACTCGTCTTTAGCCTTCATCACTGCCCGCTCTCTTTGATTCCCTTTTCTCCTCTAACTTCACCTTGGAAGACTGTTTCCTTCAGCCCCTGATGCTCCTCATACTAATCCTATGTCTTCCCGTAGTCTCTTTTTGAGCAGCCCGAAAAGTGCTTCTCTCACTAGACACAAACAAGGCTTATGGTCCTGATGGCATCCATCCCCGTGTACCGGAAGGGTGTGCCTCTGAACTGGCTCTTTTCTTCCTCGTTTGTTCCGTTTTTGTTTAGATATCAGAACTTTTCCTTCTTCTTGAAAGCATACATTGACACATGCCATTCCTAAGAGGGGTGACCGTTCTGACCCCTCTACCTCTCGTCCTGTTGCTTTGACATCTATTTCCAGTGTCTTTGAATCCCTCATCTCTCATATCCTCAGACATCTTGAACCTCGCTGTATGGCTTCCGTAAGACGAGATCCGCTGGGATATTTTTTTTCCTATCTTGCTAATGTCTGGTCATCATCCCAAAGAGACCTTAGAGAATCCTATGTAGTTGCCCTTGATATATCCAAACCCTTTGACTGAGCATGGCATCGGAGTCTCATCTCTTAAGCTCCCCTCTTTTGATTTCCCTCATATTTAGCTTCCTCTATTGCCGATCTTTCTCCGTAGTTGTTGATGGATCAGCCTCTCCCACTTTCTTCATCAACATTGGTGTCCCTTAAGGTTCTGACTTGTCTTCTGCACTTTTGCTCCTTTTTATCAACGTAATATACTCAGACTTGAACAGGATACCTCAGTGGGGTAGACGAAATCTGGCTCAATTTGATGCCTCCCAAGACCCAGTTTCTATCCAGTCTCAATCGAAAGTTCCCCACAACTTTCCTCTTTCCTTCGACGGTTCTGTAACTCCACCTCTGACTCAGTGAACATACTTGGTAATATTGTAACATCTACTTTGTCCTGGAAATCCACTTTCTGGAAATAGCTAAGTCTCCTTTAAGAAACTGGAGGCCCTGTTAAGAGGTCGAAATTTCTTACCTCCTAACAGTTGCTGCATGTAAACAAAGGATTGATTCGTCCTTGTATGGAGTGCTTCTCTTACATTTGGGGTGGGTTTAGCTCTGTATCCTTTCTTGACAGAGTTGAGCCAATAGCGGTCAGACTTATAACATTTCCTAAGCTAACTTCGAAAATTGACCCGCTTACCCTTCTCTGTAATATTGGTGCACTTTCCCTCTTCTGTAGGTATTACTTTGTTTTTGCTCCCAAGTGCTGGTGGCTTCTGTGCCCCCACCAGTAGCTAGATCACCCAATACTTAGCAAGCTGCTGCGTCACATGATTACTGTGTGGCCGTTGGCAGCTCAAGGGTGGGCCGTTTTGATAACTCTTTCTTTCTCTACGCGTCGAAACTTTGGAACTCTGTACCTTCTCATGTCTTTCTCATTAATTATGACCTGATACATTTTGAAAGACAGGACTTTCACTTCCTCCTAAATTCTTAAATACTTTCCCTTGTCTCTTTCCCTTTTCATTAACTTCTCTATATTTCAATTAAGGCCCGGCCTTGACGTGGAAGTTTGTCCGTGACTGAAGCCTTGAACATGAAACAAAAAAAGAGGTAATAGGATGAGATGACAAGTTTTACGTTACCACTACTGGCTTAAGTCAAGGCTTAAGGTACTGCTGACGCTGTGGTTAATCATGTGGGCTTTAAACTGTGTAGTGAGAGATCTGGACACGCACGGGAACACTGTGTCTTAAATTGTGAAAAATAGAACATTTTAGGGATTGGTCTAGGCGCACCCTGCGAGAGACTGTTATTCTGAATCTGTTCTTACATTTTGCATCTAATAGATGAGTTGATCATGGAAAGATTGTAAGCTTATGGAACGAACCAAATTTATTACGACTCCTAATTTTTACCGACTGGGATCAGACAAACTTAGGCCAGAACGCTATTGAATATCAGATATGAATGGTAGAATCTCCCTCGCCTGGGATTATTTAGATAATTCATCAGCTGTATGGCTGGTAATGGGTGTTTTGGCCTGTCGACTACCGGATTAAAAAATAAGAACAGTAACATCCAAGTTATAACCATCCGTCGAATTAGTTTCTACACGTAAACTCCCCATGTTTTCAAGTGTTCAGACTACATACATTCTCAGTATATATGTGACCCTTGAAATGTATCTTTAGGAGTAGCCATTTTGGTTACAATATCGTTGAAATGTGAACTATCTACAACTTTGAAAGTGCTCACGATAATTGTCTCTGAACCATTGTTTAGAAAAGATCCATATTTATACATAGACTTTTCTTAAACACATAAGAGGAGAGAGGAAGAAGAAAAAAGAAAGAAAGCGTTGCACTTTGTACAGGGGGGAGGACAGGTGATCCAGCTCTCCCTACTGGCTCCTTTCAGCTCTGAGGAAGGTTCCTCAATAAACGACGGTGAAAGAAGATGACTTAAGTCCATTGGGGAACCACAGGAATTAGTGTGTAGTGAAGAGGAATCTGCCCTGGAAGCCTTGGTCTTCAATGTCATTTTCTCTAACGGGACGTCTCACCACTGTTGCCCAGTCAACACAGCAGATGTGGGCTTTGCTTCAACTGTAACTTAGAAGAGTAACAAACGGCACATCATTCCACACTGCACCAGAAACCAGACTCTTACGTCTCTCTCTCTCTCTCTCTCTCTCTCTCTCTCTCTCTCTCTCTCTCTCTCTCTCTCTCTCTCTCTCTCTCTCTCTCGTCATAAAGCAACACAGATTACCAATAGGAGGGACGACTTTCATTGTCAAGGGAAACCTTTATAGTCTCAGGACCTTCCAGGCGTCTTGAAGACGTTGAGGCTACACCCTTCTCCTCACGGAGGACGCAGTATATTTCTCTTAAGAAATTATAGGTCGATAACATTAGCTGCCATAACCCAGGAGAAATTTTTTTTTGACAGCATGACGTTCCTGCCTTTGCCCATTAGTTACTCAACCATTCTGACTCCATCAAGGAAGCCTTTGAGCCTAACCAAAAGGCAGATACCATTCATACATGTATCACTAAGGCATGCAGCTGGTGTATTCACGAAGTCGTAGCTCATGATATGCGTGAAGATAGAAATAGAATGTGCTCATTACACAGGTGGATAGCAGGTTTGGTTAACTGTTTCCAGAGCACGACAGTAACGTAGCCAACCGTTTTTGAGCTCGAGAGTGATGTGGCAGAATTCAGTGCTTGTATCGTTGAGAGCTCGGTTCCCCAAGGCACGAATGCTGGTTCCTCTTCCATTTCATCCTCCCATCAGACAGCAGTAGAAATACCAACCTGCAACTGTACCCCATCCTTTGCTAAGAGCACATGAACTACCATGACAGCATCTTCTGTTGAAGACGTTGAGAATAAGGAAACAGAAGCGAGCCAAGTTGTCCAGTTGACCACAGGAAATACCACGTTGCACATGGAGACAACCTGCAGTTCTGACGCAGGAGGAGGTGGAAGATAAGGGAGGTTCCGCTTCCGCAATATGCAAAGTGAAGGCTCCACCTCCATCCAGTTGGTGCTGGTGGATAACTCCGGTAGGTGGAGACTTCAGCTTTAGTTGGTGCTGGGAGTTGGCTTCCACAGCATGAAGACTCCCTCCCCGTTCGTGTGATGCTTGGGGATGGCCTTCGCTAAGTGTAGGGATACTCTTGTATAGCAGGAGTACTCACGGCCGTTCGTGTCCCTCCGATGCTTGCGGGTTCCGTGTTCCACCTTCAAGTAGAACTGTGATCGATGTTTTCCCTCTGTTAGTGGACACGCACTCGCTTGTTGGACGTTCTTGTGTCTGTGCTGAGCACATCTCAGGATTATGTTTTTGTTTCCCATTTCCCCGTCTCTGTCTGTCTGTCTTTCGTTGTGTGTGTGTCTTTTCGTTGATTATCTCTTTGGTTACGGATATATGGAACGTTTTCTGTATGTCTGTACCTTAAGATTTGTCCACCTGTTTGTTAATATATATATATATATATATATATATATATATATATATATATATATATATATATATATATATATATATGTGTGTGTGTGTGTGTGTGTCTGTGTGTGTAATTGTTTGTGTGTGTTCTCTCCCTGGCCTGTGACTGACGTAATATCCCGCAGGCGTCACCCACACGTCTCTCACGCTGTAGTTTACATGTTACTTCAGTACATTTCTCTGGCCTAGACGTATATTTTTTCATTGCTTCTATCTCCTTATTTTATCAAGAATTATATGCAGATTCCCTCCTTTTTCCATTTTTTCTTCACTTAGCTCCTTATCCAAGTGATAAGTAACGTGTCTTTTGCAAGTTCCTCCACTGCAGTAGGTCTAACGAAAACCTCGTGTTTGTTAGGATTTTTGGTGTTTTATCAAATCTGCAATTGATTTTGGTCATTTTTAGTCAATTGACCTTCGTACATTTGTGTGCGATCGTTAAAGATGTCTTTCTTTCTTCGTTCATCCGTTTCTTACTGTATGTGTATCTTTTCATCTGTGTCCTTCATATCTTTTCGTCTTTAGTATCTTTATTTCGTGCTGCTTCGATAACATAAAACCCATTTTCTTACTCTGGGTATGCTAATCAGTTTCTCCTTAGTCCTCATACTTTCCGTTCTTAGCATTGGCTATTACGTTTGCTATTCTATTTGTGTCCCTCAGTCGCGAATTTAACTTCCCCATCTGCCTCTCTGTTTGTTTCCGCTTCCCTCCCTCCCTCCCTGCTTCCCTTGCCACCTCTCCAGTTGTCCTTTTCTCTTTGCCGGCCACTCTGTCTTAGTTTGCACATCTTTGTGGTCTTTTGTTCTTGTTTCTATGCAGGCTTGTTTTCTTTCATATTGTCCTTGTGTGTGTGTGTGTGTGTGTGTGTGTGTGTGTGTGTGTGTGTGTGTGCATTATAAATCTCTCTAGTCCTCTGGGTTCCCATTTTTGGGTCTTCACTCGTGTGTATGAGTCGATGTGTCTTGCTCCCGCCAGCCACTCGTTCTGCGAGTCTTGGTCAACTGCTGTCTTTGGTGAGGACAAACTGGAATGAAGGGACGTAACTTTTTGCCGTCAACACCCCTCACCAGCGCGCCGTCCTCACACCACACCACCGTCACCACACCACACCACCGTCATCACACCACATCACCGTCCTCACACCACAGCAGTGCGCCGTCACCACACCACACCCCTGTCCTCACACCACACCACCGTTGCCACACCACACCCCCGTCCTCACACCACACCACAGCAGTGCGCCGTCACCACACCACACCCCTGTCTTCACACCACACCACCGTCACCACACCACACCCCCGTCCTCACACCACACCACCGTCATCACACCACACCACACCACCGCGCCATCCTCACCACCACGCCGTCCTCACACCACAGCAGTGCGCCGTCTTGATTGCTCTGTGTTCTCTGTGAGTTTCGATTTCCTTCCATTTGTTCCCACTGGCATCCTCCTGGTGTATGTTTCCCCTGTGGGACCCCGGGTGTCATGACCTGGCGCCTCGTAGGTACAGACATGACTGGTGAGCGGGAGGGTGGGTGGCCTTGACCCCTCAAACATGGGTATTTACTGTGAGCTGTGGTGGTCATGTGGCATGTGCTTTATCACTATTTGTGGTTGCTGTGTGAGGGGTTACCACGAGCGAGGTTATATACTGCTTGTGTTGTCATACCTCTTAACCTGGTATATATGTACGATATCTTTACTACTCACACACACACACACACACACACACACACACACACACACACACACACACACACACACACACACACACTCCCCAGCCTATGGCGGTAGCTCCAAGGGTACGATGAACAGCTGTGTGTGTGTGTGTGTGTGTGTGTGTGTGTGTGTGTGTGTGTGTGTGTGTGTGTGTGAGCAGATGAAGGACCTAATCTTCTCAGTTATAAGCTGATGTTCATAAGGTTAATACTGGTTGTTATCAGGCCACAGAACATTCACAGTAGGACGGAGAGTACACGTGTGGCTTTGACTCGCTTGTACACCAGGCACGACCACTAGCTGTGATAGCCTGGCTTTTAGCTTGAAAGTTGTTTCCACATCATTCGTATCCAAGGGTCGTATCCTTCGTGCTCAGTAGTCGTACCGTCGTGCTTAGTCGTCGTGCCTTCGTGCTCAGTAGTCGTACCGTCGTGCTCATTGGTCGTATCTTCATGCTCAATCGTCGTACCGTCGTGCTCAGAGGGTTGATCATAACTGAGCCACGTAGAGCCAGGGAAAGACTACATGAAGAATATAAACTGTACATAAAGCTGTAATGAGATCACTGTGTGTCATCTTTTTCTCTCGTCGTAAAAGGAGCGAAAACTTGCCGCGTGTAAGACGTGAGTCACACATGATGCATTACTGGTTGTAGTCACATGTATGTTTAAATATTGATGAATGGTTGAGGTTGGAATATGTTTTATTCAGGAATGGTGGTGGACGCTCAGTCTGGTAAGAATCATATTTATGAGAGGTGCAGGGTATTGTGTGCCCATACACACACACACACACACACACACACACACACACACACACACTGTTTGCCCCATTGCCTTAGGTAAGTGAGATGGAGTAATGTTAATGTATGTTCGATGACATCATGTCATTTACCACAACCTAACACTTCACTGTGTTGGCTCTTTGTCTGTTGTTTCCAACAGGTGGGTGATGACGGCAATTGTTGGTCATGTCATGTCCTGGCCGTGGACGACCTCCACCCTTGCTTGGAGGAGGAGGTGCCGAGTATGTTCCTCGGTAGCCGGCGGGGGGTAGGTCAGCTGGTGTGTGACATAGTGTCGGAGGTGGGTGTCGTCCTGGTGGAGACAGTGGTGTTGAATGTTGGTCGTGCGTTTGGTGCAGGGATCAGTGCGTTCAGTTATTACCCGGTCCAGTTATTGATGAAAGAGAATCACTAACGCTGTTTGTCATCTCTGACGTGGTTGATGGAATATTACGTCACCCTGATGATGTGTTGATTAACCTGTCACTTCCATCAGGGGATGATAATGTTCGCTGTTGGTTAACGCGTCACCCGTCTGCTGTCTACTGATAGCCTGTCCGCGTCCCGTCAGTTGACAGCTGTCTGCCATTAGCTGTGATGTGGGTGTCTCTCACCGTAGCTACAGCGTACCATGTACTCAGAGATTATCATGGACTGAATCATGCACGTGTCATGTTATTGGTGACGATGCTTACGTGGGTTGGCCTCACGGGAGCGTGTGATGCATCTAGGTTCTGTGATAACCTTTTCAAAAGTCCGAACTCGAACAGATTTCACCATTTCTCTATTGTTCGTCAGATGTTCAACTTTCGTGTCGTGACCTTGATCATGCGTATCGAAGATTAAGTATAATGTATTGAACGTTCACGACGTGTAGTTGAGCGCTTGTTGAACTTCCAGGGAAATGAAGTTTGTCTGCGACTCCTGGATCCTGAGTGTGTGTGTGTGTTGGCTGTGTCCAGTGTACCTCGGATGAGGTGTGTTGATGGTGGTAAATGAAGCTGCTGTGGACGTTGGTGTTGCTCGTCTTGGGCGTTGTGAGTGTGCGGTTAGATGTGGGATAGTGAGGGGAAGCATAGTGGGAGAGGCATTGTGAGGGAGAGGAGAGAGTGTGGGAGAACAGTTAGTGTAGGAGAGTGGAGGTGGTACAGTGGGAGAGGCATTATGAGGGAGAGGAGAGAGTGTTGGAAAATGGAGGTGGTATAGTGGGAGAGGCAGTGTGAAGGAGAGAGAGAGTAAGGGAGAGGAGTTAGTGTGGGAGAGTGGAGGTGATATAAGGGGAGAGGCAGTGTGAAGGAGAGAGAGAGTAAGGGAGAGGAGTTAGTGTGGGAGAGTGGAGGTGATATAAGGGGAGAGGCAGTGTGAGAGAGAGGAAGCATGTGTTTGAGTTCCTCGTGGTGGCTCTGTATGCTGCCTCTGCTGGGTGTCAGGCAGGGTCTGGTTGGGGGGTGCGGGCTGATCCCTGGGTGTTGTCCCCGGTGCCTCAAGTCACCGTCGAGTCAGCCCAGCCTTCCCAGAAGTGCCTCTGACTGGCTCAACACTGACTCCTTGTCTTGTACAGCCGGTCTCACCTCACTGTGCCTGCCATTGTCGTCCCGACTCATATATTAATTCATATTTATTCCCAAGTGTGTCCTCGTGTGATTTTCTGTTATTATCACTTTTGGGCATTTAAATATTAGTTACTTTTGAATATTACTTTAAGGGATCATATATTTATTTTTTCAAATACATGTTTAATTTGTCTTAAGGGCTGGCGGTGTTGTCCTGCGTCGGGCCATCGTCAGGGGCTGACGGAGATCGTGTCATGCATGTCTGCCACCTCCGCTCGGAGGAGTGCCTCTCGTGGCTTGATCATATTACTTATCATCTGACTAGGCGTCTGTGGTGGCTGTGTCTGTGCCAGCAACCTCCAGGACCTCCTATGTCTGTTAGTCTGTCAACCATTACCCTCTGGACCTTCTGTTGTGTCTGTTTATCTACCCGTTTACCGTCCCGTCCCTCGTCATCACGTAGCCTGTCTATCGCTTCCTCCCCCGTCATCACGGAGGCCGTCTACCGTCTCCTCTCCCGTCATTACGTAGGCCGTCTACCGCCTCCTCTCCCGTCATCACGTAGGCCGTCTACCGTCTCCTCTCCCGTCATCACGTAGGTCGTCCACCGTCTCCTCCCCCGTCATCACGTAGGCCGTCTACCGCCTCCTCTCCCGTCATCACGTAGGCCGTCTACCGTCTCCTCTCCCGTCATCACGTAGGTCGTCCACCGTCTCCTCCCCCGTCATCACGTAGGCCGTCTACCGCCTCCTCTCCCGTCATCACGTAGGCCGTCTACCGCCTCCTCCCCCGTCATCACGTAGGCCGTCCACCGTCCCGTGCCCCGTCATCACGCAGCACATCCACCTCCCACACACACACACGACCTTCATGGCTTAACTCGCCAGCTTCCGTTTTCTGACATACACGTCTTTACCACAATTGCCTCGCCCAGTTGTAGCACCGACTGTCGACCTGAGCACCGTTAGCTGACGTTATTTTATTCTTGAGCGTTTTTTTCTCTCGTTACTTTCTTCAGTTGGTGTCGTTTTTTTATGAGCAGTTTTAGGGGCGACATTTTGTTCGTTTGAGCCCACTCCTTCCAGCTGCCACCGTTGTCATAAGCAGGAATAACTTCCACAATTTTGCAAAACTTTTTTTCTTTCTTTTTTGTCTTCCTCCCGCCTCCATTTCCACTAGCACGTTTAACTTGCGCCATTTTCTTTCACAGGTCGTTTCTTCTGTCGCCACCGTTTTCCAACACGCAGTAACTGACACCGTTTTCTGTTAAGACTTTTGCCTGACACCGCTTTTTATCTACAGTTGATTGCCACCAGTTACTACCCCCACATAGTTTCCTGTCATAACCCTATGTTTGGTCTTAATGTATACCAACCGCCCATTTTACACCCTCCCTCCGTTTTCTTCCATATCCCAGAGACCCGTAAGGTTTAATCAGTTTTGATTTTGTATATAGAGATATAACAAATTTCTGACACATTCAGAATGTCAAAAAAAAAAAAAAATTGTCCATCTCAAGATTGATGTGTTGATGAGCATCATAATTTTAGGGGAAGAGTATTATATATATCATAATTGTAAGTAGTAGGGTATTATGTATCATTATTACATATCATGTATCATAATTACACGTAAATGGGAGAATATTATGGATCATTATTTCGAATTGCGTCTGGGGTAAACTATGGAAAGTTTTGTGGGGCCTGGATGTGGAAAGGGAGCTGTGGTTTCGGTGCATTACACATGACAGCTGGAGACTGAGTGTGTACGAATGTGGCCTTTGTTTTTTTTCCTAGCGTTACCTCGCGCGCACGCTGGGGAGGGGGTGGGGGTGTCATTTCATGTGTGGCGGGGTGGCGGCGGGAATGGTTGAAGGCAGCATATATGAACATGTTCATGTGTATATATGTATATGTCTGTGTATGTATATGTATGTATACGTTGAAAGGTATAGGTATGTATATGTGCATGTGTGGGCGTTTATGTATATACATGTGTATGTGGGTGGGTTGGGCCATTCTTTCGTCTGTTTCCTTGCGCTACCTCGCTAACGCGGGAGACAGCGACAGAGTGTAATAAATAGATAATGTTATTGCGAATTACGAGATAATGTACAGTAGAATATTAAGTATTATAATTACGGTACAGTGTAAATGATACAGACGACAGCATCATGTGACATAATGCCACAGAGTATCATAATTGCGAGTATGTTATGTGTCATGATTACGAGAGTATTATGTATGATTATACTCCGGGAATGATATCAAGGAGAATGAGTTGGATGTATGATGATTGCTGTAAGGGTTTGGAAACTTACGTACAGTAATTACGTGGGTTAAGTACCTTAAGCACGAACGTTGTTAATCAAGAATATTGAAGAATTATTATGTACTGTAATTGTGAGTACTGTATGCCGAAGTAATGGGTAATGTGTGTCATAATTATGAGAAAGCTGTAGGTGTTATATAATTAAAAGGGGATGTTTTGTGTCAACAATACTCAAAAATGGCTCATGATTATGAGAGGGTATTATTATCATAATTACTAGACTGTTATACCGTATGTGAGAGAATTAAGTGCCTTCATTACGGGAGAGTATTATGTATGATAATTATGAGAGTATTATATATTTTAGGTTCGAGAGAGTATAAGGCTTGCTGGGGTATTAGGTATCGTAAGTACGGGAGTATCATGGATCATAATTACGATAAGGATACGAATCATTTGCGAGAGGACCATGTATCATAATTTCGAGTGGAGTGTATGTGATTTGCGATAGTATTATGTATCGTAATTTCGAGTGGAGTGTGTATGATTTGCGATAGTATTATGTATCGTAATTTCGAGTGGAGTGTGTATGATTTGCGATAGTATTATGTATCGTAATTTCGAGTGGAGTGTGTATGACTTGCGAGAGTATTGTGTATCGTAATTACGAGTGGGATATAAATCATTCGCAAAAGTATTATGTATCTTAATCTGGAGTGGGATATGTATATGTAGCGGGAGCATTATGTATCATAATTACGAGAAAGTGTTGTGTTGTGTGAGAGTTGTTGGCGGGAGGGTGGTCCAGCACGTGACGATAGTTGTGGAAAACATTGACCTAACTCATTATAACTGTTGTTATCATGAACCTGTTAGGGGTCACTGCTGGTGCGTGTGTGTGTGTGTGTGTGTGTTGTGGTAGGGGGGTGTGTGAGACTCTCCGTAGGTTCATTCACGTATGTAGGTGTGTTTGACAATGTACAGATGATCTACGGTTTATTGGTGTAACTGCAGCTGAAGGCTGAAGGTATACTGAGAAAACACACGTAGCATAGAGAACGGTGCATTGAATAACGGGGGGGCGGCCGGTTCATTAGACATTCTGTACACATACACCGGGTCGGGAGTCTGAATGATTACTGATGATGTTCACTGTGGCTGGGTTGGGAGGGAGGGGAATGCGCTCTGTTCCAGCGGTCTCTGTCGGTCCATATGTACGGTGGGTTCGATGCCGTCCTGGTGGGGAACTGGGGAGGTGTTTCAGGTGGGACGAGATGGCGTTGGATGGCGCGGTAGCTTCAGCCTCACGTGACTGACCAAGTCCAGGTGATGTTTGTGGGGAGAGTTAGGTGGGCGGGTGTGTGGAGCACCTGTGGATGAGGGGGAGAGTGAGGAGGATCCACCGGGGCCCCCTCACTGCTGCATCTTTCCCCAGTCAGTTGCCCCAGTTGTGTGGTGGGGAGGAAGACCAGACTGGGCGAGGCGTTTAGGAAGAGTGTAAGTTGTGTCGGCTGTTTGTGTGTTGAGGAGCATGGAGGTGAGATGTCTCGAGTTTACGAAGAATGTGTTGACGATATAATAAGAACCTGAGAAGCGAGGACAGTGCAAGAGGCCTATTGGCCTATGCTGGGCAGGTCCCGAGTCTGTCCACCTTACAACCACCCGCCTGATCCCATAAACACATCATCCAACCTTCGTTTAAGGTTACTTAAAAACCCACGTAGCTTCCACTACTGTACTTGGCAACTGGTTCCATAAATCTACTACCCTGTTCCGAACCAGTAATGTACCCACATCCGACCTGAATCTTTCTTTTTGTAATTTAAGTCCATTACTTCTAGTCCTATCTGGTGGCGCCAGTCTAAGAATTTGACTCGGTGGGCGTGGGGGATGTGCTGGATGTGGCCTCAAGCAAGTGTTGAGGGTCTTTATATGCGTCCTCCTATTACCAATGGTCTTTTATTATTCTTTTTGTGGATTTTTGGATGTTTTTTTTTATAAGTTCTGCGATTAATTATAATTTTGACGTGTTTCCATATGATTTCATTCACGCGGTATACCCGCCTGGCGGGATAGGGAAGGAGTCATGGGAATATGTTGAGGTTTTTCAAAGGTGAGGAAGTAGGGCTTGTGGGCCGCTCAGCCTCCACCAGCTTGCATGGGTAAAGCAGCAACACAACGGCTTGATCCAGACTAAGCTGACGGGGCCTGGAGCAGCCTCTGAAAGCCATCGTCAGGTAATGTCCCAGACCGAACTTTACGGGTCTTCGTGTATCTGGGCTGCTAATATTCACGTCACACGCTTCCCACCTCACATGTGGCTCTCAGTCCTGACTCTACATTTTCCTGCGGTGAGCGCTATGCGCTGCCATCATCGTGGCAGAGTCTCTTCGTAAGTGTACACGTTTGTAGGTAGATAATAACTCTCTTTGTAATGTGTGTGTGTGTGTGTGTGTGTGAGAGAGAGAGAGAGAGAGAGAGAGAGAGAGAGAGAGAGAGAGAGAGAGAGAGAGAGAGAGAGAGAGTAATGATGATGATAACGAGAGTAACGTTGATAACGGTAACCAGTCGTTCAGAATGATGAGAGGAAAATGCATTACAACAGTGAACGGAGCGGGTGGTTCGGTTAGGACGGGGTTCCTTGTATCGTAGTAGAAGGCGAGGGAGGATTTACACAGGCAACGTTTTTGCGCAGACGTACACCCTGCCTCACACCCCTGGCTGGTCAGGTCGGGGGGTCTCCTGTGTTGATAGTAGGTCCTTGGCTGGTCAGGTCGGGGGGTCTCCTGTGTTGATAGTTGGTCCTTTTTCTAATTCTCAAGTCCTCCCGCTGGTTGGTCCATAATGGTTGTGGTGCATGTCGTTAATCAGTAGTCCGGGGTTGTGGATAATTACGCCGTGTTGTTCCCGTGTCATGTTATGATTGTAGTTGTGTTGCTGCCGTGTGGCCTTTCAGCGCCGTGGAGGAAGCAGGTTCACTGTGCACGGGATGTGTATGACATTTGGCTGTTTATATAGTGTTACCATACGAGTTTGATTGTATGAATGAATGACTGTGTGAGTGTGTGTGTGTGGCTTTAGGAGTGGATGACTGTGTGAGTGTGTGTGACTGTAGGAGCGGATGACTGTGCGAGTGTGTGTGACTCTAGGAGCGGATGACTGTGTGTGACTCTAGGAGCGGATGACTGTGTGTGACTGTAGGAGTGGATGACTGTGTGTGACTGTAGGAGTGGATGACCGTGAGTGTGTGTAACTGTAGGACTGGATGAGTGTGTGAGTGTACACATAAGTGTATGTGGGTCGGGATTTGGTACATTCGGTCAGGAGGTTGTGTGAGCTGGCTCAATCTTCATGGTTGGTGTGGTCAGGTCGTTGTTTAGCTGATTACGTCATCTTGGTTGGTGTGGTCAGGTGTTTGGTGGGGCTAACCACATCTTCCTGGTTGGTAGAATCAAATGGTCGTGGAGCTGATTACACTCTCGGGGTTTGTGTGGGCAGACAACATCTTCCTGGTTGGTATGGTCTGGTTGATGTTGGCAGACATCTTCCTGGTTGGGATGATCTGGTTGATGTGTGCAGACGTCTTCCTTGTTGGTGTAGTCTGGTTGATATGGGCTGACATCTTCCTGGTTGGTATGGCCTGGCTGATGTTGGCAGACATCTTCCAAGTTGGTATGGTCTTGTTGATGTGGTCAGACAACATCCTCCTGGTTGGTGTGGTCAGACATCCTCCTGGTTGATGTGGGCAGACAACGTCCTCCTGGTTGTTGTGGTCAGACAGTGGGGCTGATCTGGCCTCCCTGGTTGTTGTACGAGGTACGGATGCTTCAGTGTACCCTCACCAGTAACAGGTGTTGTAGTACACATGACCCAGGTAGGGGAGTCAGTGTACGTTTACCAGACACGGAGGTGTTGGCGCACCTGCAGTAGGGACAGAGGTTGGTATACCTGTATATCTGGTCCTGATAGATGCAGGGGTGGGGGAGAGGGGATCATGTTTATCGCCCCTTGCTGTAGAGTACTGACATAGACTCACTGTGGTGTGGAAGGTACTGTGGTGTGGAGGGTTTTGCTGTATCCCAGCCGCTCTCTCCGTGACCAAACTGACTGGGTCTTTTAGTGTTACTCCTGTTCGTAATACGATACATATGTATATATACGTATGTAATGCGGCGTATGTCTGATGTTACGTACAGTTTGATGAAGGTGTCTCGAGCGCAAGTAACCGTCCCGGTAATATAGATGTTTTAAGGAATGTGATGCAGGCGGTAATGGCCCCGAGGACGCCAGTTCCTCACCAGTCTCCCCCGGGGTTTGACTGGGGCGATGTTGAGCACAGAGCGGTATTCCAGTCACGACTGGGCCAAGCGCTCTTCAACACCGTCATGACTGGCTGTCATTTCCTGGTGTTTTTATAAGATTTGTGTCCATCCCTCCCGCCATCATCTTCCATGAGTCCACAACTCGCGCGCCTCGTCGTCTTCCCCCGACGTTCGCGTTTATAACAGGCGCTACTCAGGCGCGGCTCTTTGACGCCTCATTCCATGTCTGTGTCGCGCCAGACCTGTTATCGATTTGTACTCGCTTGGTAACGATGTATATATATATATATATATATATATATATATATATATATATATATATATATATATATATATATATATATAATTTTTTTCAGGTATTCATTTCGTGTGAGAGACGTCGCCAGTCTTCCCCACTCTCACCAACAGTGTGTTGTCTTCGTTGATATACTGCACAGATTTATTCCAGTTAGTTTTATTTTTTTGCCTCTTTTTTTCTGGCGACGAGTTTGACGTGCTTTGTCTTCAGTAGATGATGTGGTCAATGTCCTGCATCACCATCAGGGTCAGATCTGGACGTGCGAGAGTACAGGGAGCGAGCAGGGGACAACAACAGAGCTCTCTGATTGTAGGTTTGAGGGTATTCTGTACCCTCAGCTTCTACTCTCAGGGTTAGGTTAGAAGGTACATAGATGCAGCGCGACCTAGTTCGTCAGTTAGCCACACTCCCTTCTGTCCACTTGTTATATTCGCCGTCATATTACGACCGCGTTTCGCCTGAGGTCTTCGCGAAAATTTGTGTAGGTAATATTATTGTGTGTGGTCAACGGCTTGTGAGTTCCTGTCATCACTGGTGGAGCTGCTGCTGTGGGAGGCGGGATCGTCCAGCTGTACTACTGTGCTGGGTTATACGTATTTGGTCATCTCTCCTCTTTTATTACTCTGCCGCCAAACACCTTGATGATGTGGGATGTTTGTGCAGTTAGTCCCAAGTCTTTTTCTTTCTTGTTTTTTTTTCTTTACCTTTTGCTCTTCATTATGTAGAGGATCTGTGTCATTAGTCTCCAGTCTCTGGCGTCAAGCCGGAGTCAAAATTCTTTCTCGAATGAATGTTGAATACCTTTTTCAGGTCATTGTTTTGTCATTTATTGTTTTAGTAGGATTAGATTCCTTATGCAGAGTGCCGCTAGTGTGCAGGATGTTGCCTTTCTTTTTTATTCACTGGGATGAAGGGAGCTTGATGTCCAGTATGCTTGTTGAAGAAATACTTTATAGCAGGGATTTTGTTGGCTCTTGAGGTGGATTATCGACTCATGATCCCCTGATGTGTTAAACGGTAGGGTTCTGTGTTAACTGTATGGCCGAGGGGGATGATGGGGGTTGAAGTGGGATGATAGAGCAATGTATCTGTGTTTAGCAGATGTGGATTTGATGTGTGGTGGACGCTTGATGTATATGTACCTCTGTGGGAGACGATACCAGTAGAACCCTGTGGTAGAGAAGATACCCAGAGGACCGGATGGAGGTAACGGGTTTCCAGAATTGTTGTTTGAGACGTTATCTCGGAGGTAACCCTTGCGTTGCGTTGGAGAGAATAATTACGGAACCGCAACGCACTGGATAGGGAGGGGAAAACTGTGCTGGAAAGGATATGAAGGACACTGTTGTGGAGAGGAATAGAGAGGGAAGGGTCAGGGTTATTGTGCTGATGCAGAGGCTAGGACAAGGATCCTCCACTGTGGTGGGGAGGATAGTTAGGAGACGCTACGCCTTGTTGGAGAGGGTAGCAGGAGGACTCTGTGATGGAGAGGCCAGCAGGTCGGTCATTGACCACTTGACAGTTTGAGCTACGCACGTGATCGGAGCTGCATGTAGAGAGACACACGCTGGGTGTGGTGTGGTCAGAACGGATGACCCTCCTCCTGCCCAGTGAGAGAGCCGGGGCGCGGCAGAATACCACATCCATCACGGGCGATGGACCTACGGCCGACCAACGGCGAAAGCCTTAATTCTTCTTGATCCTCGACACCTGAGGAGGAGGACCGGGTTGGATGTGGTGACCGGGTCTCAGTGAACACATCCACATCTGTCACACACACACACACACACCTCTGCCACAACACTGAAACACAATCCTACGTCATGGCCACCGTCTCCACCACAACCACAACTTCCACCAACGTCATCATCATACACTGAACTGTGGGAGTACTACCACCAACCCCATACTCCCGCCTCCATGTTCACCATCACTGCAACACATCTGCTTCCAAAATCACCACACCAACAACACTATACGCACACACACACACACACACACACACACACACACACACACACACACACACACACACATATATATATATATATATATATATATATATATATATATATATATATATATATATATATATATATATGTATATATAGATCAGTAACCTTTGTCAGCTTTGTGGACATACAAAAAGAAATGTGATTACAAACAATTACATGATTTTTTCAGTTGTTTAATTGATGGTTTTGTAATCGCAGTATTTAAAGTTTCAGTTTTACTGAAAAAGTGTGTCATATGTATATTGGCATTTCACTCATTAGATATCATTAATAAGAAAGTTGTGAATTATTTCTTAATGACATCATTGACAAACTGAAGACTGAGTTGGGAGTTTTGACGGAACGTTGATGTTTGAAATGTATTAGGTTTTTGTCCAGCTTGGCTGTTCCTTCTTGAACACATCGTGGGTAGAGCTGGTGAGATTTGTGTGTTTGGAGATATTTGGGGCGACCTCTGTGTGTGTGTGTGTGT
>NC_092224.1:20109348-20144348 GCF_036320965.1 Panulirus ornatus
GGTTCTCGTACCTTTTGTTTGGGTCATTTTTGTTGTTGTTGTCTTGATGTGATGTGAAGGTGTTGCCATGAGTTATGGAAGATGGTGTTCTGTACACGTCTACAGGATAGATCTCAGAGGCTGCAGGTATTATTCGTAGGGGTAAAGAACTCGGCTGATGTAGTTAATAAACGAAACTCATGTTTATTTAAATGCGACCTCACGAACAGATGAATACCCTGTGTACACCATCTCATTTGGGAGACCAAATTGGAGGTGGAAAGATGGATTGAAAAAGATTTTGAGTGATTGGGGCCCGATCATGCAGGAGGGTGAAAGGCGTGCAAGGAATAGAGTGAATTGGAATGATGTGGTATACCGGGGTCGACGTGCTGTCAATGGATTGAACCAGAGCATGTGAAGTGTCTGGGGTAAACCATGGAAAGTTCTGTGGGGCCTGGATGTGGAAAGAGAGCTTTGGTTTCGGTGCATTATACATGTCAGCTAGAGACTGTGAACGAATGTGGCCTTTGTTGTCTTTTCCTAGTGCTACCTCGCACACATGCTGGGGGAGGGGGTTGTCATTTCATGTGTGGCAGGGTGGTGACAGGAATGAATGGGGACAGACAGTATGAATTATGTACATATATATATATATATATATATATATATATATATATATATATATATATATATATATATATATATATACCTCACACACACATGAGGGGGAAGGATGTTGTTATTCCATGTGTGGCGGGGTGGCGATGGGAATGAATAAAGGCAGACAGTATGAATTATGTACATGGGTATATATGTATATGTCTGTGTGTGTATATATATGTATACGTTGAGATGTATAGGTATGTATATGTGGTGTGTGTGGACGTGTATGTGTATACATGTGTATGTGGGTGGGTTGGGCCATTCTTTCGTCTGTTTCCTTGCGCTACCTCGCTGGCGCGGGAGACAGCGACAAGGCAAAGTGAATAAATAGATAAATATATATAGGGGAGAAAGAATACTTCCCACGTATTCCCTGCATGTCGTAGAAGGCGACTAAAAGGGAAGGGAGCGGGGGGCTGGAAATCCTCCCCTCTCATTTTTTTTAAAATTTTCCAAAAGAAGGAACAGAGAAGGGGGCCATATGAGGATATTCCCTCAAAGGCCCAGTCCTCTGTTCTTAACGCTACCTCGCTAATGCGGGAAATGGCGAATAGTATGAAATATATATATATATATATATATATATATATATATATATATATATATATATATATATATATATATATATATATATATATATATATATATCCTAACCTAAGCCAGGTAGCAGTTTCACTGACCGTCCTCGAGGGGAGGGATACCAAGTGGGTGGAGAGCGGACTGACTGACTGACGCGGCCAGGATTCGAACTCATGCTGGCCCGACCCCCTGGGCTGCCCATGCTATCAGTACCGCTTACTGCTGCCGTCTGGTGATAAGGGTGGTTGTGGTGGTGGGTGACATTGTAGGATGGTGGTGGTGATGGTGATGCAGTAGCAGTGGTTGTTGTGGTGGTGGTGATGTTATGTGGCAGTGGTGATGGCGGGGAGCCAGAGGAGGGAGGCAGTTGTTGTGGTCAGCGTGGACACGGTGCACAGCACACGATGGTGAGGGGGAGGGAGGCAGGATGCTGCCTCCCTCCCCCTCCCCCTCCCCCCCGGGTTTCGGGCGCTGACCATTATTTCTCCTCCTTCCAGTGTCTTTGACCGGTGGGGGTGACTGTACTGCCGGGTGTACATGTGGTGTGTACTGCTGGTGTACATTTGGTATGTACTGCTGGTGTACGTGTGGTGTGTACTGCTGGTGTACATTTGGTATGTACTGCTGGTGTACGTGTGGTGTGTACTGCTGGTGTACATTTGGTATGTACTGCTGGTGTACATGTGGTGTGTACTGCTGGTGTACATTTGGTATGTACTGCTGGTGTACATGTGGTGTGTACTGCTGGTGTACATTTGGCATGTACTGCTGGTGTACGTGTGGTGTGTACTGCTGGTGTACGTGTGGTGTGTACTCCTGGTGTACGTGTGGTGTGTACTGCTGGTGTACGAGTTGGTGTTGTATGCATATGACGTGCTGTGTGTGTGTGTGTGTGTGTGTGTGTGTGTGTGTGTGTGTGTGTACTGATGGTGTATACATGTAGTATGTATTACCGGTGTACATACGGTGTGTATTGCGAGCGTACTTGTGTATACTACTGGTTCACATGTAAGTATTCGTGTACATAAGGTGTGTACGGTTGGTGCACATGTAGTTAATACAGCTGATGTACACATGCTCTCTACTGCTGGGTGACTTATAAGCCAATCATGGTATAACGGTCGTAGTCACCGGCTAAGATTCGCATGGTCCCGGGTTCGATCCCAGGCCCACACTGTGTACCAGTAAGATACAGGTAGTGTGGTGGTTGTGTACACTTGCTGGGATGTGGTAGCTGGTGGTTGTATACGGGTTGTGGTATTATAAGTAGTGGATGTAAATTATAGGCATATTGTACCAGTTGTTATAATGTGAGGGGTGGTTAGTGGTGGATGTTGGTACTGGTGCGTACTGGTACCGGTGAATGTTGGCACTGGTGGTTACTGGTACCGGTGGATGCTGGTACTGGTGGTTACTGGTACCGGTGGATGCTGGTACTGGTGGTTACTGGTACCGGTGGATGCTGGTACTGGTGGTTACTGGTACCGGTGGATGCTGGTACTGGTGGTTACTGGTACCGGTGGATGCTGGTACTGGTGGTTACTGGTACCGGTGGATGCTGGTACTGGTGGTTACTGGTACCGGTGGATGCTGGTACTGGTGGTTACTGGTACCGGTGGATGCTGATACTGGTGGTTACTGGTACCGGTGGATGCTGGTACTGGTGGTTACTGGTACCGGTGGATGTTGGTACTGGTGGTTACTGGTACCGGTGGATGCTGGTACTGGTGGTTACTGGTACCGGTGGATGCTGGTACTGGTGGTTACTGGTACCGGTGGATGCTGGTACTGGTGGTTACTGGTACCGGTGGATGCTGGTACTGGTGGTTACTGGTACCGGTGGATGTTGGTACTGGTGGTTACTGGTACCGGTGGATGCTGGTACTGGTGGTTACTGGCGCTGTTGCACACTGGTACTGGCAGTTAATGGCACTGGTGGATGCTGTTACTGGTACTGGTACTTGCAGTTATTGGTACCGGTACTGGTGGGTACTGGTACGGGTACTGTGGTAGCTATGTATGTGTAGCTGTGGTAGGTGTCTTGGTGGAAGCGTCTGAAGTAGTGAGGTGTGTGTGTGTGTGTGTGTGTGTGTGTGTGTGTGTGTGTGTGTGTCAGTTCGCGGTAGTCAGCCATGAGACGTGAGGAGGTAGTGTGGCAGTAGTGGTCCCCCGTGCCGGCCACAAGGTCTGCCTGTGTCTGTGGGCGCTACCGCTCACAGGATGAGCCTGGGATACACAGTAAATCGGTCGGGGACGCCGGCACAAAGCAGTCAATCTGGCCGGCTGATCGGATAGTTAAGTTGGGTGGCTGGTTGACTGACTGAACCATTACCGACTGGCTGGTTGACTGACTGAACCAGTACCGACTGGCTGGTTGACTGACTGAACCAGTACCGACTGGCTGGTTGACTGACTGAACTGGTACCGACTGGCTGGTTGACTGACTGAACTGGTACCGACTGGCTGGTTGACTGACTGAACCGGTACCGACTGGCTGGTTGACTGACTGAACTGGTACCGACTGGCTGGTTGACTGACTGAACCAGTACCGACTGGCTGGTTGACTGACTGAACTGGTACCGACTGGCTGGTTGACTGACTGAACCAGTACCGACTGGCTGGTTGACTGACTGAACCAGTACCGACTGGCTAGCTGACTGATTGAACCAGTACCGACCGACTGACTGGCTGGCTGGCTGGCTGAGTGACTGACTGATTGGCAGCGCTGTCAGCTCAGTGGTTGGGTTTGCGGCTTGGTGGTCGGCGGGAAGGTTGCTTGGCCGGCTGGCTGTGCAGACTCCTGCCTGGCTGCCCATCTGGCTGGCGAGCATCGTGTGTAGGTGGCAGGATTGTTGTTTGAATGATTGGCTTTACTGTCCTATTGGCTGACTTTGCAATCTGATCGCTGGTCGTTTTCTTTTTTGTTTGGTAGATTGAGTGGTTGGTTGGTTGCCCTGCTGGATCTTTATCTTGCTAGCAGGTTGGCTAGCTGTCCTGCTGGCTCTTTATTTTGCTAGCAGGTTGGCCAGCTGTCCTGGAGGCTCTTTATTTTGCTAGCAGGTTGGCTGGCTGTCCTGCTGGCTCTTTATTTTGCTAGCAGGATGGCTAGCTGGCTGAGTGGCTTGACTAGCTTCATGGTGTGGTGGCAGATTGCCTGGCTGGCTGGGTGGCTGGCTGGCTGAGGTCATCATCCCTCCTTGTGTTGTTGGTGTGGTGGTGTACTGATGCGGCCGGTGATTACTGGCGCCACAACTGCTCTGGTGTGTGTGTCTGTGTGTGTGTGTCTGTGTGTGTGTGTGTCTGTGTGTGTGTTTAGGTGTGTGTGTGTGCGTATGTGTGTATGTGTGTGTGTGTGCATGTGTGTGTGTGTGTGTGTGTGTGTGTGTGTGTGTGTGTGTGTGTGTGTGTGTGTTGTTGTTGCTACCTCCCTCACTTCTTTAATGCCCCGAAATTTACTTGACAGAATCCTATATTTGTCGTCAGTTCTCACAGCACGGGCCCATTCGGGGTCAGGCCCGCATGGGTTCGAATCTTATGCGCGGCACTCGGCCATTACCCAAACCCAGGCGTTCATCCTCCCCTCGGAGCTGGTCGATGAATGAGTATCTCTTATTCTGGTGTGTGTGTGTGTCAGTATACACACACACACACACACACACACACATACACACACACACACACACACACACACACACACACACACACACACACATACACACACACACACACACACACACACACACACTATGACTGTCAATGACCAACACATATGCAGCTCCTCTGGTGTTTTAAAACACACACCTGACATCTACACCTGAGTCGATTATACCCTCATGACATGTTTGACGACAGAGAGACATAAAGAAAAAAAAAAGATGAACGAAATCTGACATATATAAATATTTGGTTACGGCGTTAAGATAATAAATGAAAAAAAAAATCTCTGGCTTTTAACTACTACTACAGAGGCTGGTGGGCCGAGCAGATGAGGTGTCAGGGGTCAAGTGACGGTGTTGGTGGGTCAGACGCCACCAGGGGAGATACATGCTTAGGTGGCCAGTTTTATCATCATCAGCAGCAGCAGGGGGTTGCCAGGGAACCTGCCCACCAAGCCACCCCACCCCACCCAACCCCACCATCAACAGCTCAACAAACACTGGGCAGGAGAAGGAGGGGTTACAAACAGCGAACAGAATGCACGTCAGAAATTGTGTGTGTGTGTGTGTGTGTGTGTGTGTGTGTGTGTGTGTGTGTAGTGTAAACATTCGCTAGCTCAAAGCCTGGAAGGGGCTCTTGTCAGTGACTGCTTAGTTCTCTGGTGAACAGGTCAGGGGGTGTGTCCCTGAGTGTATATATATATATATATATATATATATATATATATATATATATATATATATATATATATATATATATATATATGGAGATAGATAGATAGATAGATTTATGTTTACCATTGCCCTAGCAGGGTTATTATGATGGACTTGCCTCTCACGATATAACCTCCTGCAGGGGAAGTCCATATATTTGGTAAACCAAGGTATAGGACACGTGGTTACCCAGTACAGTGACACCCGCCTACCTTCCCTCATAACACGTGGTTACCCAGTACAGTAACACCCGCCTACCTTCCCTCATAACACGTGGTTACCCAGTACAGTAACACCCGCCTTCCTTCCCTCATAACACGTGGTTACCCAGTACAGTAACACCCGCCTACCTTCCCTCATAACACGTGGTTACCCAGTACAGTAACACCCGCCTACCTTCCCTCATAACACGTGGTTACCCAGTACAGTAACACCCGCCTACCTTCCCTCATAACACGTGGTTACCCAGTACAGTAACACCCGCCTACCTTCCCTCATAACACGTGGTTACCCAGTACAGTAACACCCGCCTTCCTTCCCTCATAACACGTGGTTACCCAGTACAGCCTACCTTCCCTCCTCAGTGCCAGAGGTCGCCACGTGGACGACGGGCTTGGTGGAGACACGCACACGCACAGGGGAAACGCTCAACCAACGCAATATTCTATTTTCTGCTCCACACCCAGCCATAACACAGGAGGCATTTCCTCAACTGGTCTCTGTGTAACCATCACGTGAGCCATGCTGATGTTGTTGTTGTTATCCAACAAGAAAAAAAACGAGAAAAAAAAGATGAAAAAGGACAATATATATATATATATATATATATATATATATATATATATATATATATATATATATATATATATATATAAACACACACACACACACACACACACACACACACACACACACATATATATATATATATATATATATATATATATATATATATATATATATATATATATCGTCGCAATAAAATGACATACGTGAAGCACTGATATGAGTAAACTGGCTGGAAAAATATACACAGAAGATCCAAGTTTGCGACTGTATTTCAAGCCATTTTTAAGGCTACAGAATCAACATGAACAAGAGAATGTATATACACAAAACCAGACGACGTCACAGCTGAGGGAAGCAAGGAACTGATGATCGAAGAAACATGGGAAAAAAAGGGATGACCAGAACGGTGAGGTGACCTGTCTCCTGACCTGGCAGGGGACGTCAGGTCAGAACGGTGAGGTGACCTGTCTCCTGATCTGGCAAGGGACGTCAGGTCAGAACAGTGAGGTGACCTGTCTCCTGATCTGGCAAGGGACGTCAGGTCAGAACGGTGAGGTGACGTGTCTCCTGACCTGGCAGGGGACGTCAGGTCAGAACGGTGAGGTGACTTGTCTCCTGACCTGGCAGGGGACGTCAGGTCAGAACGGTGAGGTGACCTGTCTCCTGACCTGGCAGGGGACGTCAGGTCAACCCAGATTTCATGATGATGTTATAACATTCATACGTTCCTTCATTCATGTTTATGGCGCTGTTGAATGCTCTCTTATCATGGTCGACGACGTTAAATATGAATAAAGGAATGTGAAGGAGACTCTACCACCCAACACGCTCTGACTGAACCAAGATGCAAATCACCTCATAGGTACAGAGGTCCTGCAGACATGTGATTGTATTGGATTGTGTATACATAGGTTTGTATACCTGAGTATTCATATATGCCACACTGATACCACGAGCTTTGAGCCAAACCCCAGATATAAACCACTTCCCCTCATGACACAAGCTGTGACTGACCTCAGAAGTAAACTCTTGATTTACATCATGACCACAACAGTTTACAGATCCCCACCAACCTCCCTCCTAAGAAGTAAACCCATTAAAGTGATTCAGATATACCGATAGGCAAGTAAACTTATTAAGCAGCTTCTCAGTCTTCCACAGGAGAAACATACCTGATGGCACGGTATCACAGGATTGGATTTACCCATGACACAACACACCTCACTGTGGGTAACTTGAGCCCGGAAATTCTGAGATGATATCCACATTTTGCCTCTGGTCGGTGAGTCTTACTGTATGAAAGTGTGTTAGCTTATGTAACGAACCCACTTTGTGACTGTTTATGTGATGGTTATCTGGCCGCGGGGGGGGGGGGGGTCAGACGGAGACCCTTTGTGACCTCTGGAATCCCTTTGCGCTGCCGCTCACGGTTGTGTGCTTGGGAGGATGCACCGTCACAGATGAGAGACCAGAGGTAAACCATGTAAACCTCTGGTCTTCGCATGCTGACCTGGCTTCTACGAACTGGTATGAAACAAGAGATCAATTTCTGTTCCTGTCATACCATCTCAAAAGTCCTGACTCCAAGGTAGACATCAGTGTATGCTATAGATGGTCATATATAGCCCTTCTTCATCTGCTACACACACACACACACACACACACACACACACACACACACACACACACACACACCTATGAGTGATCCACGCACATGGGTGTGCGAAATGGTAGTTAGTAACGTCCTGTTTGAACATTTGTTGACCTGTTGGTAGATACGAAACTTTCGTCTTTCAAGCCGCCAGCTTCTGAGACTCCTTGTATTTGCGTCGTCTGGAAAATTGTGGGGCTTGTAAATAGATTATGTGTTCGGGGTGTTTTGGTGTTGCTATGGCGTTCCTGGTATTAGCCAGCAACATGGCTGCTGTGATGTAAGTAATAGATGTTTATAGAAGATCCAGTGATACGTGCGCGTTGTTGCTACGCTGGGGTGACGCTGGCATTGGTAGGGATGGATGGTCACTGGTGTGTAGTACTTTGGGAAACATGTAGGTCATATGCTCTCTACCAAATGTACACTTGTCCTTTATCTTTTGGAAATACTTGTAAGACATTCCCATGTATATGATCCTGTATAACGCAGCACGAGATCCTTCTACACATACTCGTGTCGACATTGGTGGTTGTGGCCATCGTGACACATTTCATGATGTGTTAATCTGGCTGACGTCAGCGGTAAAAGCAGTAACACACTAGACCTCAGTTGAAGGAAGTGCTTCTGGTGTGTGTGTGTGTGTGTGTGTGTGTGTGTGTGTGTGTAGCTGATGCTAGCCCCGCAATCATGACCCCGTCCCTTATGTAACGTCCGCTCCCGTACTCGAGGTAATGGTTCAGAGGAGAGTCATTTCTTTCTTCCGTGAACCAGCCAGCTCACCAAAGCCTTGTGGATACCTGGTGGTGTCTTCTGAGGTCTTGCCCCCTCCTACAGTCCCGGGTGGACCCATATGCTCCCGCACTGGGTCTTTGGTCAGCCAAAGTCGTTGGAGGCCGCATGCCCTCAGGCCCACATAGTCCCATCAGCCTGGCTGGTCTGTTATGAGTGGGTTAGTGGAGTTTGTGGTTCTGGATGCGCGTTTTGCATGCGTGCAAATGTTGTCTATTGTTCTCAGGCTGTATCCTAGCAACAGTTATGAGTATTTTGTACAAGTTTTACGACGATGGTAAAGCAGTAATACATGCGTCTGTATGCTATGTGTCTGCTGCTTGCCATCCGTCTTCATAAAGATGAAGGGAGACATCAGGTAATGAAGACTCTCCCCGGGTTCAAAGTTAAGGGTTCAGAGTTAACCTGAAGATATAATGATAAGTGATTGTCTTTATCATCACACATAAAACTATATTTTATCCTGTGGTTACAATCTACCATCCGTGTACGCGGTATGTGTGTAAGAATTGTCAGTAGAAGAACATGTCGTCCACAACACCAGTTGTGATTGGGTTAGGAGCAATTTGAGACCAGCTGGTTGTTGTGCTTCAGTAGTACAGAGGGCCGCTTGTGATTGGGTCACACAACTTGCTGAGAGACCAGCTGATTGTGATTCACCCATAAGACCAGCTGTGGTTGGCTCGTATTGCCATCTGATTAAAGCCGTCTGAGTATGATTCATCTAAATGGCCAGTTCTGATTGGGTCGCACGGTCATTTGATTAAAGCCTGTTAGGTATGATTCATCATTCACAGTAGTTTGTAATTGGGTCATAAAGCCAGCTGATTGAGGCCAGCTGGGTAGGATTCATCCACATGGCCAGCTGTGATTGGATTCATCCAGTCAGGTGATTGAGGCCAATTGGGTATGATTCATCCACATGGCCAGCTGTGGTTGGATTCATCCAGTCAGGTGCTTGAGGCCAGCTGGATAGGATTCATCCAACCCTTCCTATGGGCTCCCGAGGCCCGCGTGTGTGTGTGTGTGTGTGTGTGTGTGTGTGATGGTGGACGGATCATCGGGGGATGCTGGAGGCCGGCGGCAGCGTACGTCAATGCTGTAATCGAGCCGCTGGATCTCTCAGTGTTATGACTTCTGAGTTTGGTGGTGTTGGATGGAGGGGGGGTGGTGGGGGTTTGGTCGTGGGGTGTCGTGTGACAGGTGTGGTGGACACGCGAGACGGTGGTGGGTTGTTGTGTGACGGGTGTGGCAGAGACACAGCCCTCACCAAAGTGTACACACACACACACACACACACACACACACACACACCTCCTCTGTGTGTGTGTGCGTGTGTGTGTGTGTGTACACTTGGTGTTAGCAACACCCTGTGTCTTCGGCCAGCTTGTGGTGTTGAGGCAGGGATCTGCCTCTTGTTGTAGCGGTTAGACCATATATGCGTGTGTGTCCGTATATCTGTGTTTCTAACGTATACCCTGTGTTGAATTTTCACATATATGTAGTACATGGATCAACCATCTTACACACAGTGCCTCCAACACTAGTTTGCTTTACGTTTCATAGTGCTCAGTATCTATCTATCTATCTATCTATCTATCTATCTATCTATCTATCTATATATATATATATATATATATATATATATATATATATATATATATACACACACATACGAATAAAGTGTATGTGAACGCGCACCTTCATAGAACATACAAAGCTCCATCAGCCAGGATCGAACCTGGGACCCCTTGTGCAAGAGGCAGGCATGCTAACCTGGCTGATGGAGCTTTGTATGTTCTATGAAGGTGCGCGTTCATATACACTTTATTCGTATTCATATAACTCCGCGTTGTACAGTCAGGTTCGGTAAAACGCTTTCAGCTGGCTGTGTTCTGTTCGGAAACAACCGATAGACCCCGTTGCTCACCATAGTGAGACGAAGGGTATTCGAGTACTTAGTATTTCGAATAGTTGTTTCCTATTATAGAGTCCCTTAGCCTAGCGGTTAGCATGCCTGCCTCTTGCACAAGGGGTCCCAGGTTCGATCCTGGCTGATGGAGCTTTGTATGATATATATATATATATATATATATTAGTGTATATGTATTGCTTTACCTTAACGCAATTTATATATATGGTATGATTTTTATATATGCATTTTCTTTTCCTGTTTCAGGTTAGTGAGAACAGTGCCGGTGTAAACCCCTGTGCTCCTCCTCTGTAAGTATCCCAAGGATAATTGAGATTCCTGCCAACTCATTATGGAAGTTTCTTTTGTAATTATGTAGATTGGTAATTAGTAGAGAGGAAGGACGTTTCTTTTTACTGAATAATTTAGCAAGTATTAGCGAGGGGAAGACCTGTCGTGGCCCAGGCACTGGAGAGTCCATGTATGTTCCTCCCCTGCTGCCTGACACGAGAGGCTTCACGCCCACTGGGGCTTCCAGAAGGCCATACTGGCTGGCTGGCTGGCAAGTACGCTGGCTGACTGGCTGGCTGGCTAACTGACTGGATCTCTGGATGGCTGGCTAGTACGCTGGCTGACTGGCTGGCTGGCTCACCTATTGGATCTCTGGATGGCTGGCTAGTACGCTGGCTGACTGGTTGGACGACTGACTCGTATGCTTGCTGGCTCACTGGCTGGCTAGCTGAATATCTGGCTGGCTGGCTGTATGAATGGATGGCTGAGTAGATGGCTGGCTGGCTGGCTAGTACGGTGGCTGACTGGGTGTCTGGCTTCTCCTTCGGTCCCACCACTGCCTGGTAAGCAGTGGGAGGGTCTTCTTTATAAAGAGGGGTCACGTTGCCTCTTGCCGGGATGAGGTGTTCCACGCGACGTCCGCCTCACAAGACTCGGTCGTAGGAAGACATCCTCCTCCACTCCCCGCGTGGCGTGTCCCCCTCTCCGAGCCCTGTGGCTCCTCCTGGGTGCATCGTATATCTGAGGTGTGATTCTTGTCACCTCCACTCATGCTGGTCGCTAGTGGTGTAGAGTTCGGCTGTGTTAGCACGTGGACGGTGTTATACGGTGCGGCTGTGTTAGCTTGTCGATGGTTTTCGAGAGTTGGGCTGTGTGTCAGTTTACCTCAGCAGTGAGTAGTGATTTATGAGGACATCTGCTCAGTACATACCTCCACCTCACAGCTTCACCATCCTTAACCCTCGCACTTCCTCTGCTTTCGCTACTGACACACATGTGGCCTCCAGTGTGGGCTCCAGTGGTCCAGTTGTAGGGGGGGTAAGTGAGTAGGTTGGGAAGGCAAGACTGCTATTGAGTGTCTCAGTGTCTTAAATGTATCTTCAGTGGGCCGTATGTTGCTTGCCACTGTTGATGATGACTGTCTCCCCCACTGGGTAGGTTGTGTATGTTGTTAATACCCTCTCCCTCTCCCTCTCCCTACGTGAGCGTCGCGATATCCGACTCGCAAGTGTAATTAAGGTTGGAGGAGCACAGACGAGTCATGTGAACGACGCCTGACTGACTGACTGACTGTAAACCCCCGTGAGTTGTGACTGTAAACCTGACTGTAAACCTCGTGAGTCGCGAGTTTTAACCCCGTGAGTCGTGACTGTAAACCCCGTGAGTCGTGACTGTAAACCTCGTGAGTCGTGACTGTAAACCTCGTGAGTCGTGACTGTAAACCTCGTGAGTCGTGACTGTAAACCTCGTGAGTCGTGACTGTAAACCTCGTGAGTCGTGACTGTAAACCTCGTGAGTCGTGACTGGACTAGAACTTTCTCTCCTGGAGTATCGGAAACGATGATAAATTATCTTTCGGTGGTGGTGGAGTAATCATAATCATCTCACTGGTTAATGTCTTATTTCCTATTCTTCTTCACGGAGTGATATTAATCATTTCCCTGGTTAATGTCTTATTTCCTATTCTTCTTCACGGAGTGATATTAATCATTTCCCTGGTTAATGTTTTATTTCCTATTCTTCTTCACGGAGTGATATTAATCATTTCCCTGGTTAATGTTTTATTTCCTATTCTTCTTCACGGAGTGATATTAATCATTTCCCTGGTTAATGTCTTATTTCCTATTCTTCTTCACGGAGTGATATTAATCATTTCCCTGGTTAATGTTTTATTTCCTATTCTTCTTCACGGAGTGATATTAATCATTTCCCTGGTTAATGTTTTATTTCCTATTCTTCTTCACGGAGTGATATTAATCATTTCCCTGGTTAATGTCTTATTTCCTATTCTTGTATACGTTCCTGTATTGATATCATTATTGTGGGAGTATGTAGGTATGATTTATATGTCATGAACCTTAAAAGTGTTGTTTGGGATATATTCCCTGTCTCGTCTGGATGTACAGCCTGAGTTATCTCTGTAGTTAGTATGTGGACGCTGCTACCGGATGATGGTCGTGTAATTTAGGGTATAATTTAGGGTTTTACTCTCTACTTGTCCTGCGGTGCTTAGAAACATGTAAGCATTCATTTAAGACTTGTGTCCTGCAGTGCTGCGATTATCTTGCTGTCTCCAGGTAGGGCCTTCTGTTACACTCAAGCTTTTATAAGGAAAAAGATTATGAAAAGATGACGTAGAATAAGTTATAGGTTAAGGAAAACACGACAAAAGAAAAAAAAACATGGCTTATGGCACCAGGAAAAGCGAACGGCCGTAAGACGAATCAACAGAGATGAAGTATCGAAGGTAAGCGGAGCACGAGGTAAAGCGAAGCTGTAAAGGAGAGGAATTGCCGAGATTAAGCGAAGCACCGAAGGAAAACGAAGCGTGGAAGTGAAGCAATACTTGGAAGTAAAACGTGAAGAACGAAACATGGAAATGAAGCGGAGCAGCGGTGAATGGCGAAACATTTAAGTGAAACGAAGCAGCGATGAATGTTGAAACATGGAGATGAAACGAAGCAGCGATGAAGGGTGAAGCATGGAAATGAAGCAATGAAAAGTGAAGCATGGAGGTAAAGCGAAACAACAATGAAGAACGAAGCATGGAGAAAAAAAAAACACGGTAGCGAAGCATGTGTCGGAGGCGAACGAAGCAGCGAAGGAAACCGCAGACCACAGCGGCAGCCTGAGCCTATCACGGTGATGGTAATACACGAACCGAACAACCCTCATTATATCTTTTGAAAGTAAGAACCTCTTCAGCAAATGACAGTCATTACTCTCTGAAGGTAAGGAACTGTGGCGAGGATGTAGGAGCGATTGCACGGTGTCCGCCACTCACAGCCAAGACCTTAATGGACGAAACGTTTACGCCTCTCACGTGTCGTGTCTCAAAAGGCAGATGATTGTTTACCTCTCTGATGTTACGATGTAGGTGTTTTGCCGACCTATATGTCGGCACCGGTGGGGAATGTGGTATGATGCCGACTTTGCCGTCTTTCCGTGGTCCACTTAGATACCTTAACTGATGTGAAGACGCCAGGGGAGTTTGCTGGGTTATCATGGTCGTTGTGGTAGGATGGCCGGCGGGCAGGGCCAGCCCCTGGGTTGGGTAAGTAAGGTGGGTTGGCTCACACTTTTAGCCCAGCACTTTCCCTGCACCGGTAGCTAGCGACGGGGAAGAGCTCCCAACGGCCCCCGGTAGACCCACCTGGTGCCAATCGAAATACCATCTTTTCCCCTTCGTCAGGAGTGATACTCGTACGAACTTCGATGTTTGCTCAAACGTCTCTTTTACAGGAAGAGGCGAGAACTCCAGGAGTGAATGGGCATATGAAGACAGTAAACGCTATCGGCTTGATATCGTTTGCCCCGATGTATCGGCAAAATGATTACCGCATTGGCGTTACTGACCAGGAAAGTGAATCTATAATTGGATGAATTATGAAAAAAAAGTTTTCACCGTGTTTACGGCTGAGGTCACCGGTGGCTTGGCAGGCGGGCGGAGTGTGATGTAAGCCAGGGTGATGATATTTATTCATAAGCCACCGCGTAACTCCCTGCAACATGGCCCAGGGCTCTGTGAAATTTCCGCTGACGTAAGACGTTGGGATAAACGAGGGAAGGAACAAACAGACGTTCCCAACCCTGCACTGCACCGAGAGATACAGTAAACAAAGTGTGGAACAGCTAGACGTTCTCAGCCCTGCACTGTACCGAGAGACACAGTAAACAAAGTGTGGAACTGACACTCGTTCTCAGCCCTGCACTGCACCGAGAGATACAGTAAACAAAGTGTGGAACTGACACTCGTTCTCAGCCCTGCACTGCACCGAGAGATACAGTAAACAAAGTGTGGAACTGACACTCGTTCTCAGCCCTGCACTGTACCGAGAAATACAGTAAACAAAGTGTGGAACTGACAGAAGCGCTTAGCTTTCTTCTATACCTAGAGATACAGACAAGTCAGTCCTTCACCCACATCATTAACCCGGTGAACGGAGGAGCTAGACAAATATACAGCGACACACACACAACAGCAAAAAGCCATTCAGAAGACCCTCTCTGTCACTCCTCACCAATATGTCTGTGACGTTTGTCGTTCACGGCAAAAATCTGGGGACTTACACAGTGTGCACACCTAGTAAACCTTCTATATAAACAGTCTCTTGAAGTAGGTGAGTAAGGAGTCTGCAGCCATCGTAGAAACACATGAGGGACTCACTATGGTTGATGGATGTGGATTCCATATGCCAGATAACGGCTGACGTAGTAGGAGCGACATGTTAAGGTGTGTGTTCAAGACTCGACATTTCACTATCAACTTAGTAAACTGTTGACATGATGAAGCGAGAAGACATGGGTGTCCTGACTGAAAACCATGTCATAGTTATTATTATTAATATTATTATTATTATTATTATTATTATTATTATTATTATTATTATTATTGTTATTGTTATTATTATTATTATTATTATTATTATTATTATTATTATTTTTATTATTATTATTATTATTATTATTATTATTTTTATTATTATTATTATTATTATTATTATTATTATTATTATTATGTAACTTAAGGATCCGTTTTATGACGTTCCTGTACCTCCGGGGCTGCGCTTCACGCTAGAGCAGGGCCAGGTCGGCTCCTTGGAGGTGAGAAGCTCCCTGACAGCAGTTCCCTCCTGCAGGCGAAGTACAGTAACACCGCTTTGGTCTGGAAACCACGAGATGCTGACTTACACTTAATTGTAAACCACGAGATGCTGACTTACACATAGTTGTAAACCACGAGATGCTGACTTACACTTAATTGTAAACCACGAGATGCTGACTTACACATAGATGTAAACCACGAGATGCTGACTTACACATAGTTGTAAACCACGAGATGCTGACTTACACTTAATTGTAAACCACGAGATGCTGACTTACACATAGATGTAAACCACGAGATGCTGACCTACACATAGCTGTAAACACAGTTTGGAGAGATACAATCTTCATCGTGGAGTCTTGGGTACTAGAAGGCCCGAGTGTAAACCTCCCCGAAGGATTCAGTGTTCCATATTCTAGATGTGGGGAGAAGAAGGGTATTATGGTTGATGACGACGAGTGCCTCTTGTGGCAGGTGACCCCCACGAACTATTAATGTACTTCACCAGACCACGACCATGTCTGTATCACATACGACGACTGAGGGGTTGATAGTATTGGAATATGAGACTGAACTCGCCCAATGGAGGTGGTGGGGGGATGCTTCACCCACGTATCTCGTGCGTGTCGCACATGGTCGCGTATGTGCAGGCTGGTGAGCGGGGGACCAAGACGAAAGAAGATGGAGCCGGACGATGTTACTTTCCTGGAAATCTCAGTTTATTCGTTCCTCTTCCTGTCTTCCCCACTGTGGGGAAAACACGAGAAGGTGTAGAGGGGGGAAGAAAAGAAATGCGAGTGAATGACTCTGAAGTTGTCAGGTTTACACGACTGGTCTGTCTTTACCCAGCAGAGCCGAATGGAGAAATGAGTGACCGTGTGTCATGTGTGAGAGCCGAACCATCATGATTGAGACGCCATTATTAGGCCACCAAGAGTAGGAAGCATTAAACACATATTGATTTAGTCACTTGTATAGTAGGAAGAAGCAAACAGCAAACAACGGATTCAGTGGGGAGATGTAAACAATGATTAGTGGGGAGAATCAGCTCCAGCCACGACCAGACCCAAGTTTATCATTAGGTAGCTGTAGGCACCGCCAGACGAGCCAGCCTTGCAACACCACCTTCACGGGGAACTACTATTACCAGGTGTGTGTGTGTGTGTGTGTGTGTGTGTGTGTGTGTGTGTGTGTGTGTGTGTGTGTGTGTGTGTGTGTGGGTCGCCTCCCGGATCTAATCTTGGAAGTGCTTGGCTGTATACAACGTGAAGTGGCCTAGAAATACATACACACCTCCCCAATATTTACGATACTTAAACGCGGTTTTTACCCATTTGCTCGTGTCTTGGTAACTTACACTCATAGAATACAGATGAATGTAAATTTGGTGTCAACTCCGACCTTAATATTCATGTTGGACGTGAATTGTTGATCTTGATAATCACATTTTTTTTTTTTATATATATCATTCATGAGGGTTTTTGGAAGTTTTCGTGAGACGTGCTCATGGTATTTGGTTATTTTTGGAGACACAGATGCAGACCTTACTGCATGGGATGTTGTGTGAGTCACTCATGGTGGTATATATACACATCCATGTTGGGATATATTGTACAGTCATTCTTGATGGTGTATACATGTATCCTTAGTTGTATATACATATATTCTTGGTATTTTGTACGTTCCATGGTGGTATATATATATATATATATATATACAGAGAAGGGGGCCAGGTGAGGATATTACCTCAAAGGCCATTCCTCTGTTCTTAACGCTACATTGCTAATGCGGGAAATGGCAAATAGTATGATATATATATATATATATATATATATATATATATATATATATATATATATATATATATATATATATATATTTAATGGTTGTATATACGTACATTCGTGGTGATATATACGTTCATCCTTGGTGGTATATGCATCTGAAATCGATGGTGTAAGCATTCATCCATGATGATATATACCTCCCTTTTGATGGCATATGCATCTATCCTACCTGGTGTAAACATTCACCATTGGTAGTACATACACCCATTCTTCGTGGTATGTACATTTACCCTTGGTGGTATTTACATCAACCCTTCGTGGTATAATACGTACATCCATCCTTGGTGGTACATACACCCATCCTTTGTGGTATATACATTTACCCCTGGTAGTATATACACCTCCCTCGATGGTATATACACAGGGTAGCTGGAGCGGCAGGGGTGTGTGTGTGTGTGTGTGTGTGTGTGTGTGTGTGTGTGTGTGTGTGTGTGGGTGTGTTAGGGGGGTGGGGGGGGTGTCGGTGTTTCCGCTGTCCTGGGTGCCAGTAAATGACGTCACGCGACTGGCACCCCCTGGCACTGCTTACCACCCAATCCGCTCCCCAGTAATTACGAATATCCGGTAGGGATCTCTCTCTCTCTCTCTCTCTCTCTCTCTCTCTCTCTCTCTCTCTCTCTCTCTCTCTCTCTCTCTCTCTCTCTCACTCACACGGAGGGGCTCAGTAGGATCTCTGGGGCGGATATTGAGTGATGTTGGGTGGCGCCTCCTCCTCCTCCCCCCTTGCTGCTGCTGCTGCCGCCAGTCTCAGCCTCCCTCCCTCCCTCCCTCCCTCCCTCCCTCCCTCCCTCCCGCATGCAGTAGGAGCTGCTACGTTGCCTCACACACACATCCACACACACAGGAACATGCCTATTGCTGTGGTTTCCTACGCTCCGTTTGTCTGGTGGGGCGGGCAAGGAGGAGCAACCGCCTTTGCTCTCGTTTTCCCCCAGTCCACAGTGGTGGGTGGGGAGGAGCCTTTCCATTTACAGTGGTGGGTGGGGAGGAGCCTTTCCATTGGCAGTGGTGGGTGGGGAGGAGCCTTTCCATTTACAGTGGTGGGTGGGGAGGAGCCTTTCCATTTACAGTGTTGGGTGGGGAGGAGCCTTTCCATTTTACCCTCTTGTTCCCGTGGATGGGGGAGGAAGCCTTCTGTTTTTACTATCGTCTCTCCATCTATGGTGATGGATCGGGACTCGGAGTCGTCTGCTATAATACCCTGGCCCCTGCTACTACTACTACTACTACTACTACTACTACTACTACTACTACTAGTCTACCGGTAGATAGCCACGTCATAGACCACCAGGTCTTCTTGTTATCCGTTCTTCTCATATGCTCGTCTCTCGTGTATATCTTCTTGAACAGAAGTCAGTGGAGTGATTTCTCTTTTTATTTCGTATTATGTTCACGTCTCTGTGCTCTGGGAACATTAGAAAAAAAAGATCTCCACTTTCCTTGGTAGCAGCTACGACCTGCCCCCATTTTTTATGACATTCTCTCCATCTTGAATGTTGATAGTATTTTTTCCCCCATTTTTTTTTTTTATGGTCTTTGGTCAAATTTTATACTTCACTGTCGACCTGCCTGGCCGCATTGGATTATTTTGTTTGAGATTGACACCTTTGTTAGCTACCTCGCTAACGCGGGAGACAGCACGTCGACCGCGGTATTCCACATCGTTCCAATTCAGTGTATTCATTGCACGCCTTTCACCCTCCAGTATATTCAGGCCCCGATCGCTCAAAATTTTTTTTTCTCCATCCTTCCACCTCCAGTTTGGTCTCCCGCTTCTCCTCGTTCCCTCTACCTCTGACACATATATCCTCTTTGTCGATCTTTCCTCACTCATTCTCTCCATGTGACCAGACCATTTCAGTACACCCTCTTCCGCTCTCAACCACACTCTTTTTATTACCACACATCTCTCTTACCCTTACGTTACTTACTCGATCAAACCACCTCACACCACGTATAATTGTCAAGGATCAGCTGGACCGTCCATACTGCCCAAGCCGCTGCAGATTATTGTATGTTTACTCCATGAACTCGTCTGTACGACCCATGAGCAAGACGGTACGACGCTACGGTACGTGAGCACGACGGTACGAACCTTATGTATGGAGAGGTACATTTTCTTGGAAAATCTCTTACGAACTAATTCACAATAATCTCTGGTGGGAATTATGGTATAATACGTGACGTAAACTTACACGAATTTTGAGGTCATCGAGGATTAAATGATCAGGTTTTTGGATAGTAATTTTTGTTTAGTTTTTGGGAAGTACACTATGTTCTGTCTGTAGCTTTTGATTATTATGATAACGACTGTGAAGCATTTGTTCAAACACCTGATTCACACATCCTCTGCCACTTCTGAAACCCCATTGCTCCTTCCCAATCTGGTCCTGTGTTATTACTTGCACCCTCCCTTACAACTTACCATGTATACTCAACAAACTTATACCTCAGTATTGAACACTCACCTTTACCCCCCTTGCCTTTATACACTGGCACTATACATGCATTCCTCCGATCATCAGGCACCTCACCATCGTCCACACATACGTTGAATATCCATAACAGTCAATCAAGAACACAGTCATCCCCTTTCTTGATGAATTCAGCTGCAATACCATCAATCCAGCCGCCTTTCCACATTCCATCATACGCAAGGCTTCCACCAACTCTTCTTTCTTTACCATACCACTCTCCCATGACTCAGTCACTTCGGATACCACCCCGACCCAAACACCCTGCATCTGCCTCTCTGTCATCAAACACATTCAACAAACCTTCAAAATACTTACCTTGTATCTTTCTCACTTCATCTTTATCTGTTGTCATTTCCCATTTTATCCCTTTTAACGGTGTTTCTATTTGTTCTCTTTTTTTCCCATTATTAGCCTCCTTCCAAAGCATCATATTCTCCCCAAAGTCCACTGATACTGGCGCTACCCAACTCTCATTTGCCCTCTTTTTCAACCTCTGCACCTTTCTCTAGACCTCTTGCCACATTCTCTTTTTACACTCCTATAATCTGCACTCGTCTGTAAGTACCGGCCGAACGCCTTCCTTTTCTCACTGACTAGCAACTTTACTTCCTCATCCCACCACTCACTACCCTTTCTAATTTGCTCGCCTCCCACCTTTCACATGCCACATGCATCTCTTGCACATACCAGCACTGCTTCCATAAATACCTCCCATGCCTCACCCACTCCCCTTGCTTCACCTATTCTCCCCATTCGCCATTCTACACTCAATCTCTCCCGGTCGTTCTTCACACAAATCTCTCTTCCAAGCTTACTGACTCTCATCGGCAGGTTCTTTCTCGAAAACCTCAACAAATCTTCACCTTCGCCTCCACAAGATAGAGATCAGACATCAATAATGATAATAATGATGATAATGATAGAAAATAATAATAATAATAATAATAATAATAATAATAATAATAATAATAATGATGATAATAATAATAATAATATTGATGATGACAATGATAATAATAATGATAATAATAATAATGATGATAATAATAATAATAATAATAATAATAATAATAATCATCATTACTTCCTGGTTGCATTATGTATGACATTTAGTTTACAGCAAGTCATGGTGTATCCTTTTAATGAGAGGCATGTTCATAGTCTTCAGCTCGCCGAGCCACATTAAACATTCGTGTCGCCTGTAGACCAGGCTTCTGTGCGAATGTTGAGTGTGAGGTTGAATGCGAATCCGGCCAGTGCTCAGAAAATGGCTGACGGGTTCAGAAGAGTGCAGGGCCTGTAGGCGTCGGATGTAAGAGATAACCCCACTATACCATGAGGCCCTGTACTGTGGTATGTACGTGTGCGTTGTATCACCTCGCTGGCGAATGTTTACACACACACACACACACACACACACACACACACACACACACACACCATCGTCGCTCAAGGGGGTAAGGCTTGGCTTATTGTTCTGTTGACAAAGAAATGAAACGAAATTCAAGTGATTTTGTTTCGGGAAGAAAACGGGAATTTCGAGGATGCAGTCTGTGCTATGCTGTCCTGTGCTGTGTTGTGCTTTGCTGTGCTGTGCTATGCTGTCCTGTGTTGTCTTGTGTTGTGCTGAGCTGTTCTGTGCTTTGCTGTGCTGTGTGTGTGTGTGTGTGTGTGTGTGTGTGTGTGTGTGTGTGTGTATACACTGACTGTTGTAATTTGATAACAGTGATGTTTAAGGTTTAAGGGTTCGTATGGCGTAAAACGTAACTGTATTGATATATAGAGACAATACCTCAGTCTGTTATCAGTAGCAAACTATTTTTTTTTATCTTCAGAATATAAACCGTATGACTTTTTGATATCTGGTGATATATATATATATATATATATATATATATATATATATATATATATATATATATATATATATATATATATATATATATATATATATATATCTTCACTGCTTCTAGCAACTTACCTCCCTCACCATATATTCTTAACACCTTCCACAGAGCATCTCTATCAACTCTATCATATGCCTTCTCCAGATCCATAAATGCTACATACAAATCCATTTGCTTTTCTAAGTATTTCTCACATACATACTTCAAAGCAAACACCTGATCCACACATCCTCTACCACTTCTGAAACCACACTGCTCTTCCCCAATCTGATGCTTTGTACATACCTTCACCTTCTCAGTCAATACCCCCCCCCCCTATAATTTCCCAGGAATACTCAACAAACTTTTACCTCTGTCATTTGAACACTCACCTTTATCACCTTTGCCTTTGTACAATGGCACTATGCAAGCATTCCGCCAATCCTCAGGCACTTCACCATGAACCATACATACATTGAATATCCTCACCAACCAGTCAGCTGCACAGTCACCCCCTTTTTTAATAGATTCCACTGCAATACCATCCAAACCCGCCGCCTTGATGGCTTTCATCTTCCGCAAAGCTTTTACTACCTCTTCTCTGTTTACCAAACCATTCTCCCTTACCCTATCACTTCGCACAGCACCTCGACCAAAACACCCTAAATCTGCCACTCTATCATCAAACACATTCAACAAACCTTCAAAATACTCACTCCATCCCTTTCTCACCTCACCACTACTTGTTATTACCTCCCCATTAGCCCCCTTCACCGATGTTCCCATTTGTTCTCTTGTCTTACGCACTTACCTCCTTCCAGAACATCTTTTTATTCTCGCTGGTGGCTGATTCTGGTGAGAAACTGCAGAAGCTGGTGACTGAGTTTGGTAACGTGTGTGAAAGAAGAATGCTGAGAGTAATTGTGAATAAGAGCAAGGTTATTAGGTACAGTAGAGTTGAGGGACAAGTGAATTAGGAGGTAAGTTTCAATGGAGAAAAACTGGAGGAAGTGAAGTGTTTTAGATATCTGGGAGTGGATTTAGCAGCGGATGGAACTATGGAAGCGGAAGTGAGTCACAGTGTGAAGGTTCTGGGACCGTTGAAGAATGTGTGGAAGGCGAGAACATTATCTCGGAGAGGAAAAGTGGGTATGTTTGAAGGAATTGTGGTTCTAACAATGTTATATGGTTGCGAGGCGTGGGCTATAGATAGGGTTGTGCGGAGGAGGGTGGATGCGTTGGTAATGAAAAGTTTGAGGACAATATGTTGTGTGAGGTGGTTTTATCGAGTAAGTAACGAAAGGGTAAGAGAGATGTGTGGTAAAAAAAAAGAGTGTGGTTGAGAGACCAGAAGAGGGTGTATTGAATGGTTAGGTCATATGGAGAGAATGAGTGAGGAAAGATTGACAAAGAGGATATATGTGTGAGAGGTGAAGGTAACGAGGAGAAGTGGGAGACCAAATTGGATGTGGAAGGATGGAGTGAAAAAGATTTTGAGTGATCAGGGCCTGAACATACAGGAGGGTGAAAGGCATGCAATGAATAGAGTGAATTAGAATGATGTGGTATACTGGGGTCGACGTGCTGTCAATGGATTGAAGCAGGTCATGTGAAGCATCTGGGGTAAACCATGAAAAGTTTTGTGGGGCCTGGATGTGGAAAGGGAGCTGTGGTTTCGGTGCATTACGCTACCTCGGGGGGGGGGGGGGGTGGCCTGCCATTTCATTGGTGGTGGGGTGGTGACGGAATGGATGAAGGCAGCAAGTATGAATATGTACATGTGTATGTATGTATAAGTCTGTGTATGTATATTTATGTATACGTTGAAATGTATAGGTATGTATATGTGCGTGTAGGGGCGTGTATGTATATACATGTGTATGTGGATGGGTTGGGCCATTCTTTCTTCTGTTTCCTTGCGCTACCTCGCTAACGCGGGAGAGAACGACAGATATTGTAATAAATAATAATTATATATATATATATATATATATATATATATATATATATATATATATATATATATATATATATATATATAAAGAAGTACGGAGGTTTGTCGCTTTGGACAGAATTTTAGTCCCGAGACAACACAACAAAAAATGGTGACATCGTATTATTCAAGCGTTTTCTCCATCTTGCTTTCAGGAGGGACGGTAACAAATGCATTATATTTGGTTTCCTGGACACTTTCCACTGCGAAGGAGCCTCAGGGTGGAAATTTCCCTGGAGATTGTTGTTACAAATATCGTAAAATGCATGGCAGTGTACGTCAAGCACCACAAGCACACTATTCATCAAATATATATATTTCTTTCTTCTTTCTTTTTAACTATTCGCCATTTCCCGCGTTAGCGAGGTAGCGTTAAGAACAGAGGACTGGGCCTTTTTTGGAATATCCTCACCTGGCCCCCCCTGTTCCTTCTTTTGGAAAATTAAAAAAAAAGAAAAATAAAACGAGAGGGGAGGATTTCCAGCCCCCCCGCTCCCTCCCCTTTTAGTCGCCTTCTACGACACGCAGGGAATACGTGGGAAGTATTCTTAATCCCCTATCCCCAGGGATAATATATATATATATATATATATATATATATATATATATATATATATATATAATTACTCTGGGGACAAATTCTTTCGAAGAGTATTGGTTTTACTTAAAACATTTCAGAAAGCTCTTGCCGTCCAAGGCTGCGCTATTTCTAGTGGCAGGGAAATGTAGACTACTTTGGAGTGGGAAGTTATTTGACGAGGCTGCGCTCACGATGATACACCCTCATCAGAGACGACTCCTTTCAATGACGGTATCACCTGGAGCAGAGGGAGTACGGCAGCACCCCTCTCCCACACCTTGATCATGTGGGCTTTCCTCCTTGACTGGAGCCTCCAACGTAAAACACACACACACACACACACACACACACACACATACACACACACCTGTGTATGTGCACAGTAATGTGCACATTCTTGCCATGATGGCGTCATATTTCACGGTGTGATTGTGCAGGCGCTGAGCCGTCGTGTGGCGCCGGGACATAACATTTCCACCTCACGCCCCTGCTGCCGACCTTGTGGAATTTGGATTAATCGGCGTCGTGGCTGGAGGAGATGCTCATCTCTGGAATATTTTTAAACCCCCTCGAACACGACGGCCGGATCCTCAGCGCGACGACACGACCCCCCCCTCTCTCCACCCACCGTGGAGCACGACGTCGAGGGAGGACGTTTTGAGCACGACGACAAGACGCGTGAGCACGACGACAAGACACGTGAGCACGACAAGACACGTGAGCACGACGACAAGACACGTGAGCACGACGACAAGACACGTGAGCACGACTTGTTATATATATATGGTCCCCCTCGGGCACGACGAGACGACCCTTCACAGGTCAAAGGGCGGGTGATCGTACTTGGGGTGTCATACCGCGTTGTTCAGAAGACTTGGACATTTTTTTTTTATATATATATTATCTAAAAAATTCCTGCCACATTTTGTATTGTATAGGACATTTACTCGTAAAACGTCGTCATGTATGAGTAACACAAGCCTTTGTCCTATGATTATCATGGGCCATAAAGACAGTGTTTCACAAAGGAGGTAATTGCATACTGGGAACGGCCCCTTAACACCCCACCCCAACCCCACCCAACCCCCCAACCCCACCCCCCCCACCCGCTGTCAAGACTGGGCTGAGGAGGAGGAGGGGTGGGGGGGGGGGGGGGGTTAGTCGTTACCTTCCGTCCCCCAACCATCGTCACGGATTATTGCCAGATTCTGCCACACTCGATGGCCTTAAGCGTATTGTTTTTTCGTTTTTTTTTTTTTGTCTTTTTCTTGCGTGTATTGCATATTGGTTTGGAGATGAGAGTCATTACTGTAATGTAGTTCTGGATGGCGACGCCACATTTATGCAAAAACTTTTTTTACTTTTCGGTGTGTGGAAGAACATAGTAAGTTACTGCTGTACTGAAGCAAGTGTTTAGTTTTTTCATGTTAAATACCGTGTGTGTGTGTGTATGTGTGTGTGTGTGTGTGTATATATATATATATATATATATATATATATATATATATATATATATGATCACACTTTTCCTTGATGATAGTATGAAGGTGAAATCGCACTTCAGTAGTTCATCCAATTTTAATTAACATGTAATTTTTTCTATACGTGTGGCATATGTTTTGTGGAGACAATCCACCTCATCAGGTGTCACATGTATAGCACAATTGCATATTGAATGAAATTGTAACTCCTACAGAAGTGGGATTTTACCTTCATATATATATATATATATATATATATATATATATATATATATATATATATATATATATATATATATATGTATGTATATATATGTGTGTGTGTGTGTAACCTCTATTTCTTCATTATCTGTGTGTTCCTGAAGATGTGTACCATTCGCAAAAACATGCGAATGTCCGTGTCTGCCTTTCCTTGTGGTTGCCAGCATATTCGTGGTTCACGTGCCCTGAGTGCCACCGTCTCGTCACATTGTAAACATACAGATGTACAGTTTGTTATGATTGTAGTACAACCTCAGGATACCTGGCTGTGCTCCACGCAGGAGCTGGGAAATGATGGACTCGTTTTGAAACGAGATGATCCTTGTTCTGTCCCCTAACGATGGTTTGGAAGTCCTCCTCTCGCTCACGGTGGGAAGAGCCTGGTGAATCGTACATGTCTATTATCATGTTTTCATCACAGCCTTCATTGGCCAGCCGCCACCAAGTAGGGTGACAATATAGCCAGCTCGAGAGAGAGAGAGAGAGAGAGAGAGAGAGAGAGAGAGAGAGAGAGAGAGAGAGAGAGAGAGAGAGTAGGGGAAAGTGAGAATCTTGTCAAGAAACGCGTTAGGGAAAATGTGTCAAGAAACAAGTGAAAGTTTTACCCAGATGTTGTTGCGCTCAGAGGAAGGAGAATCCTTCCCTTAATGTGCTCCTGGAAGGGATGACGCCTGCACTTTCCCGTCCACGGTGTTGCTAATGGGTAAAAATAATGATGGCCCCGTTTTTTTTTTCATTTGCCATTATTATCATTAATGTTTTTAATGCGTTGAGTGTCGGCGAAAATGGAGATTTTTTAGAAAACGGCTGTGACACGGAGGGTGACGGAAGGGGACACTGCGAAGGGAACCCTTCCAGCGATTTGCCCCTCCTCACTTCTGCTGTCCCACCCAGAGTGTGTGAGGATCCACCTTAACTTGTCCTTTCCCCTGACACCTTCAGTCCCTTACCCTACACTCACCTCACCACGCCGGCTGTAGCGGTCGGGGATGTACTGGTGATCTGTGTGCGTCTCCTCTCTGGTCCTCGTCTCTCTCTTGGGGATTTGGGTGAGTCTCGTGTCGTACGTCGGTGTGTACTGCACTTACCGTACGCTCTGTGCTTGCCTCCGTCTACCCGTAGATATGAACCCTTCACCCATACTCTCATTGAAGTGCCTTGTCTATATACGTGTAGACAATATGTATTTTTGAATAAGAATTTGAATATATATCTTCTGTCGTGGCGTTCGACATCTTTGAAACGTTTAGTAGGCATACGTGCGCCTTAAATACCTCTTCCGTTTGGGTTTCTTCGTCTCTCTCTCTCTCTCTCTCTCTCTCTCTCTCTCTCTCTCTCTCTCTCTCTCTCTCTCTCTCTCTCTCTCTCTCTCTCCTGTCCTGGATCCTGTCCTGGGTTCGGGCTGTCGCGGGAGTTGTTGATGGAGCATTTTATCTCCATCTTACCCCCGTCACTGGTGGCGTTCCTCGGGGGTTCTGTCCTATTGCCTACTCTCTTTCATCTCTCCGCTAAAGTTCTCCTCTCTTCATCCTCCAACCCTCGTCGTTCTTACGCCGAGGCTTCCGCTCCACGTACTACTCTCCCTCTCGCTCTAATACACTCACTTTCTCTAACGCTAGACGTGTCTCTTAAGCTTAATTGGGACCTGTGCTGCATCTCGGAATGATGGGAAAGCACTAATCAGGTTAAGTGGTCTAAAGACCCAGTTTCTCCCAATATGTTTATTTGTAACTCTCACTCGTTGCTTACTTTGGAATATCAGAACACGACTTTTCAACTCGGCAATAACCTAGTCAGGTTGGGTGTAACCAACTCCTCCCCTTCACCGTGGTAGCCTCTCAGTAACCATAACCAGTCTCTTCCTCCCCAAACCCGGTACTGTTTGCAACGTTCCGTAATTATTCCTCGTGTGAGCAGATTTTTCATGTCAACAACAGTTTTTTTTTTTTTCTTAACCCCAGCATTCCGCACTGCTTGAGTGATCCAAAGGGGCAACATGGAAGCTTCGTTCGAGTCCAAACTATGGTGACACAGAGTCGAAGTGTTCGTAAAGTAAGGTAATATAAGGTCAGGGTCTCTCCTTAACTACGTGAAGGCAGGGTTCCCGAAGTTTGGACTTGAAATACAGTGGGAGGGACGAGCAGGCTATCGATCCTGCTTTGAAAGCAGCCTCCGGCAGCTGGATAATAGCTTGAGGTGTATGTTATTTGATCGGTCGATCATTTGTGTCGTGGTTGATAAAGCTGTGTGTGCACCGTCACCCAGGGTATTGGTGCGTCAGTTTATCTTCGTAGATTCGGTGGGAACAGCGCTTCTGTGTCCGCTGTGCCGGGGCGTTCACGAGGAAGTGGAGAAGCTGATGTAGACCTGGAGCCTCGCTGTGGTCGCTGGAGGCTCCCTCCTCGCTGTGGTCGCTGGAGGCTCCCTCCTCGCTGATGAAGGTAAACATTCTCCACCAGAGGACAATGAGAACGTTGTGGATTTGGGATAAAACTGGACCCGTGTAACTGGCTAGCGACCTACTGGGTGCCTGGCAGGCTTGTCGAGAGGAAAAAAAACCCGGCGCCTATACGTCTCTTTCTGTTATATAATCCTATTTGTGGAAGAAATATGATCCTGGCCGTTGATGACCTGGTCATAGACCATGAGGTTTCCACTCACCTGTCTCTCCCCTGTCCTGCCATGTTGATGCAGGGGCTGCCAGAGTGCGCCTGGTCATAATGAGTGTAAGGTGACGGGCTGGGAATCCCCATTGGTGTTTGCTGTTAAGGTCCCGGCCCGCCAGTGATATACTCCTCCTCCCGGATGTGGGACGGTCCTCCAGTATAACTCATCATCTAAGGGAATGATGAACTTCCTCGGTCCAGGGCCTAGCCATTAAGTTATACCTGAGCGGAGTATCAGAGAAGCAGTATGAGTCGCTGTTCACTTACCCAGGAATTGTATGAGAAGTTACGGCTTAAAAGGAACAGCCATCGCCCGTCACCACGCTGCTGGACGTCAAGAAGGTCATTGAGAACAGACCCACGCACTCAACGCCAGGACCAGACTCGTGGGTGTTGCTCTCGTCTTCTTGAAGAAATGCTTAATGTTATCAGCGCGTCACGCCGGAGCACCAAGACTCGAGTGTCAACCCAGAGAGTCTAAAGCTAACACACACAGCTGCACCCTCATGATAGAGCAAGCTGAACACTGGCTAAAAATCAGCCACTTATTATCCCCATATGGAATAATGATATAGTACATGGCTGATCAGTGGAGCAACAATGCATTGACGGTACATGTGTGTGTGTATATGAGTGGATGTGCGCTACCTCGCTGACGCGGGAAAACGGCGATCAGGTATAATGAATAATAGATAGAATTATTTTCAAGATTTCTTTTTCTTCCAGTATTAGTTATAACGATGTTGACCGTCGCCCTAATGACCCGGGAAGTGTAAAAGCCTAAATACCCAAACAACCAACCAGTTGACCAGCATCAGCTGCGGCTTGGTTCCAGGCCGACCCACCCTTGGTGGTAGAGAGGCGCTGAGCATCATCACTAGGCACACGTGCACGGTGAGGTGTTGTGTGAGGATGGATGATGGATCCTCGCTGGAGCCGTGTGGTTCATCCTACCACAGGAGGAGGAGGAGGGGATACTGAGGATGACTGTGTTAAGTGTTATCGTACTCAAGTGATAACCAGAGATGGCATATTGCACCGAGGAGGAGGAGGAGGATCAACTATATTGCTCTTGTGGTATACGCTGTGTACGTGAGTTGAATGGATTAGTTTAATCAGTCATTGATTATTGTGTGTAGTGGCGTACTTATCGTACTTATGGAGATTAATTAATTCATGAGTTGCTCGTGATCGTAATGCAGAGGATTACTTTCCGGTTTTAAGTATATTAATTGTCTTATCATCTGTTAATGGTTGTAATATTGGGGTTACATATTGTACTTGTATTAATTACCTTAATCAGATGCTAAGTTTTGTGATAACAAGGATTACTCCTCTGTCTTAAGTGGATTCATTACCTCAGTCAACACCTCATTATTTGACTCGATAGCGTAATTATATCAGGGTAATAAGACTTGATTATCACTCTTATTTTGATCATAGTAATTTGGAGGTAAGTCATGGTGCAGCAGATGCTGCTCACTTGAGATTAATCTGATTTAGGACTGCCGTCCAGGGTACTTACACTTGTGAAGTTCGTGGAGAATGTTAAGCACGGTATATTAGCGTGGTGTTGCACACCAGGGTAGAGGCGAGGGTGGTTGACACTGATGTATGGTAGTGTGTGTGTGTGGGGGGGGGGGGGAGGTGTCAAGAAAGGTGCTGAAGAAAAGTTGTGAGAAGAAAAGTGGTGAAGAAAAGGTGTCACAAAAAAAAAAGTGCTGAAGGTGTCAAAAGAAAGGTGCTGAAGAAGAGGCGTTAGAAGAAAGGTGTTGAAGAAAAGGCAAGTAACAGGGGAGGCAGCTGGAAATCCTACCCTCCTTTTTTTTCCAAAATAAGGAACAGGCAAGGTGGTCAAATGAGGATATACCCTCAAAGGCTCGGTCCTCTGTTGTTGACGCTACCTCGCCAGTGCGGGAAAAGGCGAAAATATATATACCTAAAGGCCAAGACACGCACATATACATACCTATACATTTCAACGTATACATGCATATACATACACAGACATATACATATATACACATGTACATATTCATACTTGCTGCCTTCATCTATTACGTCGCCACCCCGCCACACATGAAACAGCACCCCCGTCCCCCCCGCGCGCGCGCGTGCGAGGTAGCGCTAGGAAAAGACAACAAAGACCACATTCGTTCACACTCAGTCTCTAGCTGTCATGTATAATGCACCGAAATCACATCTCTCTCTCTCTCTCTCTCTCTCTCTCTCTCTCTCTCTCTCTCTCTCTCTCTCTCTCTCTCTCTCTCTCTCTCTCTCATATATATATATATATATATATATATATAATATATATATATATATATATATATATATATATATATATATATATATATATATATATATATATATATATATATATCAACACCCTCAGACACCCTTAGTATATGAGCAACGATCGCTCTGACCGCCATGTCATTTTTTAAGTACAGTCCATTTCCTCCTTCAGGAGTTACTCATTGCATGTGTAGGTGTCGTGCGTGATCTGCATCAGCTTCATCAACCACCCTTGCTTGTATGACTCCCTCCTGTCTACTTGACCTACTCGTAACCATGCCTTCCAAGCGCCCACATCTATCAATAGATAGTAATTCATATAGCATCGCAAGACAGTTCTTTTTTTTTTTTGGTTCAAAAGTTCCTCTCTTTCGTACATCAGCTTTGGCCACAACGCCAGTCACCTTATTAGAACTCGAATCAACTTTTTTTTTGGGGGGGCCACAAAGTTAATAACCTTGTTAAAAACTTGCCGGCCGCCCCCTCCTCCACGGATGATCACTAGGAGTTAGGCTATGCAGGATTCGGTAAAGCAGCTGGTCCAGATTTTGTGTGTGTGTGTGTGTGTGTGTGTGTGTGTGTGTGTGTGTGGATAAAAAAAAAGTGACGTCAAAAACACTCAGTCTGAGAAAGTGCTGACGTCATAGAAATCAGGCTATGGAGAAGCAAAGAAAACGGGAGATCACCTGGCAACTGCATTGGTCTAGGTAATGTAATCATTTAAGGGGTCATGTACGTAATCATTTAAAGGGTCATGTTCAGCGGAGATAATATTAATCACATACGAGTTTGTTCAACGTTGTGGTTGATTATCACATGTGGTGTTACCACGATCACTCGTTGATTAATTGTGACTGCGCAGGATTGATCAGTAGTGAGAATATTAATCACCTGCCTGTGTTAAGCTGTGGTATTCATAGTCTTATAAAGGGCATGCTTAACACAGGGATTATCAGTCACCTGGGGGTTAGCTTTGTAAAACGAGATTAATAACAATTTGACGAACCGTGAAGATTATTATTAATCACTTAACTGGTGTGTTTACTAGAATTGATGTAATCGGAGGCTCGTGTGTGTGTGTGTGTGTGTGTGTGGAAGGTTCCAGTCACGGATAAAAGTCCACATCAAGGCCGGGCCTTAATTGAAATATAGAGGGGATTATGAAAGGGATAAAGAAGAGAGAAGAGAAAATATATATGAATTTTAGAGGGAATGAAAAAAACCTGTCTTTTAAAAATGTGCCAGGTCATAGTGATTGGTAAAGACATGACAAGGTAAAGAATTCCAAAACTTCGAGGTGTAGGGAAAGAAACATTTATCAAAACGGCCCACCCTTGAGCTGCCAACGGCCACACAGTAACCATGTGACGCAGCAGCTTGCCGAGTATTGCATGGTCTAGTTAGTGTTGGGGACACACAAGCAACCAGCTCTTGGGAGCCAAAACCAAAGTAATACATAAAGAAGAAAGGAAATGAACCAAGAGGGTCAGGTTTGAAAGTCAGCCTGAGAGAGTTTATAAGTCGGACCGCTTTCAACTCAACTCTGTCAAGTAAGGATGCAGTGCCAGAACCACCCAGATGTGAGAGCAATACTCCATACAAGGATGGATCAAATTTTGTAAAAGCGGATTAACTGTTCAGAGGGGAACAAGTTTCGACATCTAAATAGGACATCTAAGAGAGTGGATGAAGCAGTAATACTTACATTATATATATATATATATATATATATATATATATATATATATATATATATATATATATATATATTGGAAAGGATCACAATTTTGCGCGTGGTCAAGTATATTCCTACGAGTCCATTTCCCCATGGACTTATAGCTCTACCTCGCACACATGAAGGGGGAGGGGATTGTTATTTCATGTGTGACGAGGTGGCGATGGGAATGGATAAAGGCAGACTATGAATTATGTACATTTGTATATATGTATATGTCTGTGTGTGTATATATATGTATACGTTGAGATGTATAGGTATGTATATTTGCGTGTGTGGACGTGTATGTATATACATGTGTATGTGGGTGGGTTGGGCCATTCTTTCGTCTGTTTCCTTGCGTTACCTCGCTAACGCGGGAGACAGCGACAAAGCAAAATATATATATATATATATATATATATATATATATATATATATATATATATATATATATATATATATATATATATATATATATATATATACTCACACACACACACACACACACGAATATAGTGCATATGAACGCACACTTTCATAGAGTACATGATACCCCCCAGCAACCAGGATTCGAACCCAGAACCTTTTGTGTGGTATTCGGGAACGCTAACAGCTAGGCTACGATCGCCGCTAATAGGTAAATGACTATTCGATAACACGTAATCGAATACCCTTCGTCTCATGAGCAACGGGGTCTACACCGGTCGAATATATATTTGAATTAACCACAATGGCACTGTTGAGGATAAACAAATAAACCCATAGGAAATGGAGAGGGAGAGACACCAAGCGTTCGTTTGTGTCTAAAGACGTCTTGATAGGTATAGGAAAGCTTGATATGTCTGCCTTTCCATTTCGTGTGGGAAGTGAGTCAGTTGTTCGCTGATTATACAGCGCTGGTGGCTGATTCATGTGAGAAACTGCAGAAGCTGGTGACTGAGTTTGGTAAAGTGTGTGAAAGAAGAAAGTTAAGAGTAAATGTGAATAAGAGCAAGGTTATTAGGTACAGTAGGGTTGAGGGTCAAGTCAATTGGGAGGTAAGTTTGAATGGAGAAAAACTGGAGGAAGTAAAGTGTTTTAGATATCTGGGAGTGGATCTGGCAGCGGATGGAACCATGGAAGCGGAAGTGAATCATAGGGTGGGGGAGTGGGCGAAAATCCTGGGAGCCTTGAAGAATGTGTGGAAGTCGAGAACATTATCTCGGAAAGCAAAAATGGGTATGTTTGAAGGAATAGTGGTTCCAACAATGTTGTATGGTTGCGAGGCGTGGGCTATGGATAGAGTTGTGCGCAGGAGGATGGACGTGCTGGAAATGAGATGTTTGAGGAAAATGTGTGGTGTGAGGTGGTTTGATCGAGTAAGTAACGTAAGGGTAAGAGAGATGTGTGGAAATAAAAAGAGCGTGGTTGAGAGAGCAGAAGAGGGTGTTTTGAAATGGTTTGGGCACATGGAGAGAATGAGTGAGGAAAGATTGACCAAGAGGATATATGTGTCGGAGGTGGAGGGAACGAGGAGAAGAGGGAGACCGAATTGGAGGTGGAAAGATGGAGTGAAAAAGATTTTGTGTGATCGGGGCCTGAACATGCAGGAGGGTGAAAGGAGGGCAAGGAATAGAGTGAATTGGATCGATGTGGTATACCGGGGTTGACGTGCTGTCAGTGGATTGAATCAGGGCATGTGAAGCGTCTGGGGTAAACCATGGAAAGTTGTGTGGGGCTTGGATGTGGAAAGGGAGCTGTGGTTTTGGGCATTATTGCGTGGCAGCTAGAGACTGAGTGTGAACGAATGGGGCCTTTGTTGTCTTTTCCTAGTGCTACCTCTCACACATGAGGGGGGAGGGGGAAGGTATTCCATGTGTGGCGAGGTGGCGATGGGAGTGAATGGGGGCAGTGTGAATTGTGTGCATGGGTATATATGTATGTGTCTGTGTATGTATATA
>NC_092224.1:20146848-20194348 GCF_036320965.1 Panulirus ornatus
GGGTATTCAGTATTACGAATGGAAATGGTGAAAAACTTGTGGAGTTGTGTGCTGAAAAAGACCTAGTGACTGGGACTACATGGTTTAAAAAGAGGGACACACACAAGTATGTGAGTAGGAAGGATGGTCAGCGGGCCTATTGGATTACATTGTAATTGACTGGCTGTAAAAGGGTCTTTGGGATGCAAATGTGGTGGTAGGATGTGTGATCACTGTCTTGTGGAGGCGAAGGTGAAGATTTGTAGAGGTTTTTAGGAAGAAAGGAAGCATTATCGGTGAGAAGAGAGTGGTGAAAGTACGTGAGCATAGAAAAAAAAGAGATGTAGAGTGACGAGGAGCGAGTCTTGTGAGTTTCGCGATATCAAGTGTCGATCGTGAGATGGGAGAGTTTATAATGTACTTTTGTGGATTGCGGCAGAAAGAAAAGACAGCAACCTGGGTCAAGGGAGTGAAACTTGACGGCTACTGAAGTGTTGGCTCGCTGCAGAGCCGCCGGGTGAGGTTGTGTGTAAGGGATGATGTGAGGGAGTTGGGTGTTGTCTATTGTGCTGGTTGTGGGACAGCTCGTAAGGTAAGGGGCGCCGCCCTTGTAGTGTCGCTATTACCTCCCTCCCTACCTCACTCCCTCCCTCCCCCTCATCATCCATACTCCACCCACTAACCCCCACGACCCCTCCACCCTCTTCTGTCCCAACACAGTCACCAGTATTTTACGTAAATACTCACCTGTGTTTTACATACTTCCTCTGCCATATTTTACACAGATCCTCGGCGTATTTTACATAAATCGTGAGCTGTATTTTTCACCTCGTCTTTTCTCGTTTAAAAACTGCTGTAATTTTTTACAGTTCTCATCGCTCTTATACACAAATCCTCAGACGTATTTTACACAAATTCTCATCTCTATTTTCCACTAAACTTGTACCATATTTTACACAAACCCTCATCTGTTTTACACAGAACCTGTGCCATATTTTACAGAAATTCTCATCTGCATTTTAAGGAAAACTTCAGCCGTATTTTATAAAAAAAAATTCCTCAGCTGTACACTACCCATATGTTTGGCTTTTGTTTAGATCCTCAGAGATCCCTTACACAGATCCTCACTTGTATTACACACACATGTCCTCAGTCGTATTACACACAAACCGCTAAATCCAACATGAACATTTTGCTGTATATTACACGATTCCTTTAGTGGTTCCACAATGTTGTCTCTCTCTCTCTCTCTCTCTCTCTCTCTCTCTCTCTCTCTCTCTCTCTCTCTCTCTCTCTCTCTCTCTCTCTGTCTCTCTCTCTCTCTCTCTCTCTCTCTCTCTCTCTCTCTCTCTCTCTCTCTCTCCATAGCAGCTGGCCCGCCTCGTCCTATTTCTTCCCTGCGTTTCATCTGGTTGGTTTTGGCTGGTGATCTGGTGCCGACGCCCCTTTATGTAAAGCTCTTAAAAAAAAAGGCTTTCATAACTTATATTTTTATTCTTAGAATATTTTGAGTCCCTGTCTCGTAATCTCTCTCTCTCTCTCTCTCTCTCTCTCTCTCTCTCTCTCTCTCTCTCTCTCTCTCTCTCTCTCTCTCTCTCTCTCTCTCTCACACACACATCCCCTTGGGCGTCTACCGCCTCACCATTGTTGTTCTCACTCGTGGCTTTACCATAAGCCATACATGGTCACTTTGGGGAGGCGGGCGGACCAAGTCGTCTATCCGATTATTATCAATTATCATTATTATTATTTCTATTATTATTATTATTATACTTTTTTCAATTATAAGATGGTTGTACCTGAATGTACACGGACGAAACTCTCGGTTATGGTTTGGGGTGAGGGGTGCGTGGGTAAGGGTCAGGTGGAGGCCAGTACAGTGGGTACAGTGTATCACACAAACAGGAGGACGTCAGGTGAGACCCAGTGGAGGGGCTCCTGCTAGTATCCTTATACTGATGGTGGGAGGGTTGATCGAGACGCCCCCTTGAGCCCGACCAGTGGGGGTCATATTGCCGAATCTAGGGAGGAAGGGCGTACGTAGACCAGCAGTCATGGTGGAATGTGCTAAACTGTCGCTTTGGTGGTGGTGTGGCGTCGTTTTAGTATGCTGCGGGGCGTCGGCCTCGTCGTCGTCGTGGTTATACCGCAAGTTGTCGTTGTGGTACACTGCAGACTGTCGTCGCGGCGTCGTCCAGGCCGAGGGCGTGGCGTTGTGGTGTGGCGGCTGTGTGCCGGACGTGACGTCAAGGATGACACACGACGGTGGATGTTTACAGAATGATATTCGAACGTATTTGGCGTATGAGGGCCTTTAAAGAGAATAACAGCTATACATACATACATACATACATGCATACGTACATGCGTGCCTACATATTCATAACTAAAGACACATACATAGACGTTGGATTATTGTTTGATTATACAGAAGGTTACCAAGTGTATTTCATGGCTCACACGGAAGGTAACGTTACGACCCTTGAGCTGGAAGGTTCGACCCTTGAGCAAGACCTTACGACCGTTGAGCAGAAGGGTACGACCCTTGAGCAAGCTGGTAATTCTGCCCTTGAGCAGAAGGGTACGACCCTTGAGCAAGCTGGTAATTCTACCCTTGAGCAAGACGTCACGACCCTTGAGCTGTGACGGCAGAGGTCAGGTCACCTCATACACGAGGGCTGGTCGTAACGTCGTGTTAAAGACCTCATCAGGGGATTAATTAACACAGTTCCTTTGTAGTCGCTTATATATTCAGTGGACCAAGACGGATGGTCTTAAGAAACGACATTTTAGTCATATTTCACAGTCGAATCGTATCCTCAGTTCCATACGCTGTTGTAGAAGACAGATTCTCCTGTGCTGTACGTAGTAGTAAGGGTCGTCTTCTGTAAATGGATTCGAGGCCACAGCATCGTCAGTAGGCTGCGCGAGGGAGGGTATCCCTCACTGTTTTACACATGACACTTGTGGCAACACAGACCACCCTGTAAGCATCATCATCATCATCTGACACATGACACTTGTGCCAACACAGACCACCCTGTAAGCATCATCATCATCATCTGACACATGACACTTGTGCCAACACAGACCACCCTGTAAGCATCATTATCATCTGACACATGACACTCTTGGCAACACAGACCTGTCTGTGTATCCTTCGTCAGGCGATACATGACACGTGTAGGGACACACAGACCTGTCTGTACGCACCCTCATCAGCTACGCACGACGCTTGTAGTGAGACCCGCCCACGCGTCCACCCTCACCAGTGGTGTGGCCCGTGAGGGGGACGGGGGTTCAGGCAGCAGTCGTCTGGCCGAGACTGACGGAGCAGGAGCAGAGAGAGAGAGAGAGAGAGAGAGAGAGAGAGAGAGAGAGATGATGGTCTACCGGGAACCATGGAGGGACCCACCCTCACCGTGGGGAGAAACACCTCACCAGGAAGGAGGGGGGACCACGAACGCTGTGGAGGTAAACACCCTTACTTAGGGGAAACACAGATTTAGTCTTATTTCCTTTAGGTTGTGATATTTTGTTGTTGTGGCCTCTTATTCGTATGTTAGCTGCGCGCTCGCGCACACACACACACACACACACACACACACACACACACACACACACACCTCAGCGGCCAGCTGGCCAAGATGGTCATTCCCCAGCGGCCGCTTCTCATACACAAGATGGAACGATTGTTTTTATCAATATTTTTTTGTCTCTGCTGGTGCCGCGTTGTGTTGTTGTATAGTGTTTTTCTTTTTGTCTTTTTTTTTTGTTTGTTTCCTACCGAGGTGGGTAGTCCAGCTGTATGATAATTTCTTATACAGAAACGTCTGTATATTTTGTTCTTTACGTATACGATGATTTCTTACAGAGAAACGTCTTTATATTGTGTTGTTTATTTTTGAGATTTTCCCGCTGATCGTCTTGTGTTTTGCCTCCTGGTTGTGGTCGTGTGTGACGTGTATGGTGGAGCACCCATCGCTCATGTGGCTCTGGGTCTTTCTTATGAAACTATACGTAACGCTCATGGTATATATATATATATATATATATATATATATATCTTTCTTTCTTTCATACTATTCACCATTTCCCGCATTAGCGAGGTAGCGTTAAGAACAGTGGACTGGGCCTTTGAGGGAATATCCTCACCTGGCCCCCTTCTCTGTTCCTTCTTTTGGAAAATTAAAAAAAAAAAGTAAGAGGGGAGGATTTCCAGCCCCCTGCTCCCTTCCTTTTTAGTCGCCTTCTACGACACGCAGGGAATACGTGGGAAGTATTCTTTCTCCCCTATCCCCAGGGATATATATATATATATATATATATATATATATATATATATATATATATATATATATATATATATATATATATATATGTATATATATTGGAAAGGATCACAATTTTGCACGTGATCAAGATATTCCTATGAGTCCACGAGGAAAATGAAACACGATAAGTTCCCAAGTGCACTTTCGTATAATAATCACATCATCAGGGGAGATACAAGAAAGAAATACAACAGTCAGTTGATATACAACGAAGAGACGTAGCTAGGACGCCATTTGGTAAACCAGTGTCCGGATGTAGGTCGGTTATGTGTGTGTGTGTGTGTGTGTGTGTGTGTGTGTGTGTGTGTGTGTGTGTGTGTGTTGTTATATTTTGACCGTTATGTTGAAGTTATCTTCCCGTGCTGATATTCATCGTGGGTCGTCAGTGTGACGCCGTCACCAGCTGGTCACCACCAGCCCGGGGCTTCGTCAGCGTCGCCGTCAGTATCAGTGGTTGGTCTATAAACGTCTCGTTGAGGACTTGTGTCCAAGATGGAAACCTGTGATATATAAAGCAAACATTCAACACTTAATTACACTTGTGGATTTTTTTTTTTCACATCTCTCCCGATAATTATTGAAAATAAATGAATTTCTCAAAAATATATGAATATTTTTTTATACGAAAAGTGACTGATATGGTGATGAATATGATGTGGCAATATTCTGGTGGTAATGACAAGGGTTAGTGTGTGTGTGTGTTTGTGTGTGAGTGTGTGTGTGTGTGTGTGTGTGTGTGTGTGTGTGTGTGTGTGTGCGCGCGAGAGAGAGAGCTTTCCTTCATCGTCCAGGCACAGAGTCTCCCAACTATCACCACTCCATCAAGAGAGGGACTTAGTAGGCCCCGATTTCGTTGACCCATTTTTGCCATGAACGACCTCTCGAACTGCAGGATCTTTGGAGGTGCTGAACACCATCATCACACCACACGGCGACCATAGTGCAGAAATGTAGACTTAGAAGACACACGAACTGGTTGGTTGGCGGTGGCCACGGAGTTCGCGTGGGGGTGAGATGTGATGTAGGCGTGTTTGAGGAAGTTCGCGATGGGACGAGTCTGGTAAGTCTGTATGTACGTGTTGTGCGGTGACGGGAGAACACCTGTGTTCTCGTGATGATGTGTACGTGGTGTACGGGCCTACTCTGGATGTGTACACAGTAGTCTCGAGGAAGTTTTTTGTGTTGCGTCCCAAGTTGTGGTTATTGTCATGCATCATCGTCGTAAGATGTGAGGTGGTCTTAGAAAACGGTGTGGAATATCTTTAGAAACCGTGTCCTGATGTGGTGCGTCATCGAAGCCATAGATTTATGACCGTTTGTAGTCTTATAGAAACCTCTCTAGTGAAGTCTTGTTGCTGAAACCGAGTAATAGAATTTTCTTTTTTTTTTCCTTAGAAAACCTTATCTGGGTTCTGGTGTACCATAGAAACCGGATCGTGTAGGGCAGCGAGTGGCATAGAAAGCTTAGAAAACTACCAGGTCGCGATCCTCCGCCTACCTGTATTTCTTGGGTGATCAACAAACTTGGTCCTGCCTGGTCCTGCCAGGGAGCAGAGGGTCTGGGGTCACTGAGCTGCGTGGCCAGGGTCAGTAAGGGTGCACACACACGGCTGACACACAAGCCTCTCAGCCACTTAGTGTAATTCCCTAATGAGTTTGAGGATCACGAAGTTTGTTAACCCCAACATAATACACGAGGCTGTGCCGTCAGAGGAGAGGAGAGGTGATAGCGTGCGTGTCGGGGCTAGGGAGAGGGGACAGGGAAGATGATGGCGTACATATGTAACTCAGGACAACGTTTGCCTGTATGTGTAGGGCAGAGATAGAGGGGAGGTGTGTGTGTTTGTGTGTATGTGTAGGGCAGAGATAGAGGGGAGGTGTGTGTGTTTGTGTGTATGTGTAGGGCAGAGATAGAGGGGAGGTGTGTGTGTTTGTGTGTATGTGTAGGAGGAGGGTATAGGGGAGGGGCAGGTGTTTGTGTGCGTGTGTATAGAGAGATAGAGAAGAGGGTAGATGATTGCATCCATGCGTAGGTTAGAAATAGAAGAGAGGATAGATATGTTTGTGTGCATGTGTAGTTTAGGGATAGACAAGAGGATAGGCGTCTGCATTCACGTGCAGGCTTACTGAGGGACAGTAATGGGTGTATATCAAGGCTAGATAGATTGTCAGACAAGGCGATGGTAAGGTCCAGAGAAAGACGAGATAAGAAACTGCTTAAACATACCCGCTGTTGCTGCTTCATGGCCGAGTCCATAGTATACTCAAGGAAATTGTAGGACCAAAAAGAAAAAAAAAATAATGCTTTCCATCAGCGTGGGGAGGTTTTACTGTGAGCAACGGAGACTGTGAGGTTGTCATGTTCATGTATCCTGAGTCATGTGTCCCATGATGAACGCCTTCCCATCACACGGTCCTTAACCTCTCCCATCACACGGTTATGAACCCTTCCCATCACACGGTCTTTGAGCTCTCCCATCACACGGTTATGAACCCTTCCCATCATACGGTCCTGAAGCTCTCCCATCACACGGTTATGAACCCTTCCCATCACACGGTCCTGAAGCTCTCCCATCACACGGTTATGAACCCTTCCCATCACACGGTTATGAACCCTTCCCATCAGATGCTGTGTCAGCGATAGACAACGCTCAAGTTACAGTGGATCCTCATGTCACCCCCAGAACCTAGCCTGCAGAACGTAGCTTAGTGAACCCCCACAACTTTGCCTAACTTAGCCTCGCGTAGTGACTGCCAGAACTTAGCCTAGCGTGACATTCAGTCCCCCATCTGAACCCCAGCAGCATAGCATGACATTCGGTGCCCAATGTGGAGGCCACAGCTTGGCCTGACACACACACACCACCAGACATTTCCGTCGCGGGTAAGGCATGCAGGAAGGAGGCTGGACCATCTGTCCACGCCCGTCTTGTCTCGAAGCTTCACACACACACACACACACACACACACACACACACACACACACACACACACACAGACACAAGACGTCTTATATACTCCTGTGTCTCCTCCGCTCCAGATTTACCTCCGCCCAATCTGCCGTGGCTCAGGGAAGGCAGGGTATTTTTCATGTGGAGTCTTCCAGGCCACAGATTCTCCGTCCGAGTCGCCTTTTTACGTATTCCAAGGTCGAACGCCCAGGTGGTGGTTGCCAGACCTCAGACAGTGTGTGTCTGGGTAAAACATGAGGGAGGGGAGGGCTGCTCCTCCCAGGTCTGGTCTGCTGGGGTCCTGGTTCAAGATCAGGTGGTGGTGGGTCCAGCTGGTGCTCCCGTTCACGAGTCTAGGCTCTTGTGATGCAGGCTGGTGAGGTTGTTGTACACGCTGGTCAACGTGGGTGTTCATGGCGAGGTGGTTGTGGTTGTTGTAAGAGGCTGGTGTTGTTGTTTAAAGCGAGGTTGTTGTTGTTGTTGTTGTTGTTGTTGTTACACGGGCTGGTGTTGGTGTTCAAGGCGGAGCCGTGGGTGTTAAGCTCAGACCCAATCATGGTAAAGAACACATGTTTATGAGAAATTGTAAAACACGTAAACGAAGTTTCCCCCCGGATGGTGGTTTAAGACTTACCAGAGCTGATTTCTAGACCAATTTAAATTTTTTTTTCGTAGATTTTTACGACGCCTTCTTCTCATTCAGCTGTATAAAGCACGGAAGCAACGACTCGGAACGGTCAGAAATCTACATATGAATAAGAAGCTGTGGTTAATGGGTTATCCTGGTGAGGGAAAGGTATGGTTGCGCCTCACAACGGTTGAGGAAGGAAAGGAAGTATTGTGTGGGTTTGTGGCGTGACCCGGGTACTTGAAGTGGCCCAGGCTTCCAATGTCCTCCTCACATTTTCAAGGTGTCATTTCGCGATTTAGTCCTTTTGGAGGTTACGAATGTTCGCTGCCCATTTTGCAACGCTCGCGTCAAGTGCTGGGGAGGAATGTGAGATCTCTACACATTTTACGTCTGTGTTCGTCCTTCATTGTGGTCTTTGAATGGTTTCTTTCGCAGAGTGTCCAGCCTTAACTCCGTCCGTGAGTGTGGTCTCTGAATGGTCTCTACACATTTTGCAACTCTGATTTCGCCCACCGGTCGGGTCTCAAAATGTTATATCCACATATATTTCGACTCTGGTTTTGTAAGTCGGTCGGGGTCTATAAGAATGTTCTTTGACACGTTTTTCAGTTATAATCAAGTCCCGCACGTGGGTCTCTGAATGTTGTCTCCACATTCATCACCCTCTGTGGTCCTCGCCGGCCTTGGAGTGTGTGGTGTGAGGAGACCGACAGTGTTTTAGGCTGGAGGGTGTAAGTGATGGGGGGGGGGGGGGTCAGCATCACCTGTGGCTCCCACGGGTCTTGGGGTCGTGGACTTGTCAGTCATCATCGTCTGTAAGGAGACAGGCGATGCTTCTGGTTATTCCTGTGATGCGATGACTGATACTTAGTCGTTGCTAGGTCCTATGTATATAGTCGTTGCTAGGTCCTATGTATATAGTCGTTGCTAGGTCCTATGTATATAGTCGTTGCTAGGTCCTATGTATATAGTCGTTGCTAGGTCCTATGTATGTATATATCCTTGGTCGTACAGTGAAGCGCCTGTATTCTGTATTCTCAGGTTTCTTTACTCAGGATGCTTATGCATCTTTATCCAGTTTTCTCAGGTTTCTTTATCCAGTATTTGAGATCTCTTAATCCAGTATTCTTAGGTTTCTTTATGTACTATTCTAAGGCTTCCTTTACGTAGTATTCTTACGTTTCTTTATCCAGTATTCTCAAGTTTCTCTACCCAGTATTCATAGGTTTCGTTACCTAGCATTGTAAGGTTTCTTTATCCAGTATTCTTAGGTTTCTATACCCAGTATTCATAGGTTTCGTTACCTAGCATTGTAAGGTTTCTTTACCCAGTATTCGTAGGTTTCGTTACCTTGCATTATAAGGTTTCTTTATCCAGTATTCTAGACCGGTTTCACTTTCTCCTCTCCACCTTAGCGAATCATTTATCATCGGTGGCTGACTGGAAGACGTGACTGACGTCTGACTGCTCTCTCAGTGTTTTACTATTAACCTTTTTTTTTTTTTTTTTTTTACCGATATGTATCGTGTGTCTGGTGCAAGTGGAGGTGGTGGTGCAGGGCTGTGGTTTGTGGCGTAATCTGTGTCATACATGAGAATGAGAAACAGCAAAGGTGAAAGTGCTGACCTTAGCGCCTTAAAGGACACCAGAAATGTAATGGTGTTTACAAAGTGATGCGTTTGTTATCACTTTATCCATCCAGTCTTCCCCACTCCTCCTCCACTGGAGTCCTAACCTCTCGTGTTTTGTGCAGTATGACGCCATGTTTATACCCGCCAAAGGCTTTTTCTTTCTTTTTTTTTTTTCTTATTATAAAGTTTGTATGACGTCAGCGTTTTCTTTGTCGTCCCGCTGCCTCCCGAAATACACCATTGTGACCAAGCAGACGAGAGGGGTCTTGTGCCTCCTCCAGCCTAAGGCTGCCTCTGCTCGTGATTGCCTGTATAGATTTACTCCCATGAAGTCTCGGTCTTCTCCGTTGCTCTACCACGTCGTCTGGTAATACGGGCGGTTGTGGCTGTCGGTCAGTATTTCTAGTTCGTCCTTACGGAGTCGAGAGAGAACTCTTTTTTTTTTTTTTGTGCTGACCAGGGCGTCCGGACGCTCCCGTGTCCACGGACGCGTGCGAGTCCACACACACATACACACACACACACACACACACACACACACACCATGGATAAGTGACCCGAGTCTGGTTGTTGGCCGCTGTATGTGGAGGGTCACGTGTGTACCTTCATATGGAGATGGATGGTGATGGACGCTTCGGCGCTCCACCTGAAGTAGGTCGCCCTCACCTGCAGCTTACGCCTCGAAGGTGAACTTCTTAATTGGTGATCACCATTATTTATTAACTGTGCTTCTTCCCATTTGAATGGCGCTCTTTTTTGTGTCAATTTAGGACATGTTGGGATGGCCCACCCAGACGCTTTCCACATCTCTATCTAGATGTGCGATGTTTTCTCTTTCAACAAGAGGGTTCCAAAAGTCTGGCCATGGAGCAGAATGTACGGGCCTTATGAAAACGGTCGTGTCAAGGTCTCCTGACGAAGAGCTGTGAAATGTTGGGTTGTTCCTGTCCAGAAAGAAAACGTTGGTGTTGTGTATCATTAAGGTGTTTTAGTTTGTGTCCAAATCTTTGACCACAAACTTTGCAGTTCACAGATGTGTCGCCCTTTCCTCTCCCTTGAGTATTGTGGGTTATACTAATCACAGTGAGTGTGAGTAAAATTGAACAGTGGCAGGACTTCGTTGTCCGCGCCTGTTGGCATAGATGCACATTCGTTATACACCAGTTCACACCGTGTTCAGTATATACCAGTTCACTTTTGCTTGTCGTTGTATACCAGTTCACAATTGTGTTTTCTCTTCGGTATGTACCAGTTCAGGTTTGGTCTTCATGATGCAGCAGTTCACAATGTTGTTCTGTCGTTATATAACACCAGTTCAAGCTGCTGTTCTTCGTTATGTACAAGTTCACAGCGTTGTTGTGTAGCGAGATATGCAGCAGCAGCAGCAGCAGCAGACTGTCACGTATCCTACCCTCAGGTGTTGGGGGGTGGTGCTGAGTGGTCGTTTCGCGTTGCGATGGCTTTTATAGCCTGGGTACCTTCCTCAGTGTCACCGGTCGACCAACAACCATGCAAGACCTGCCAACACCAGTCTGGTCCCCCGCACACGCCTGCCACTAAAAGCTTACCTTGTGAAAGTTTCTTTTTTGATACATTTTGAGCACGGACTTTGCCAGTTCAGTAGACCCTTCGCCGAGTCGTGATATGAAAGCCTCTACTCCCCCAACCACACACACTCTGCCTCCTCAGCTTTCTAAATTTTGACCCGTCCCACCCAAAAGGAATCTAAGGCCTCTGTGGCTCCCACCATCATTGACTTCCTTTACAACTTCCGACCAGTTCACCCCTAAAAGCAAGTACTGGTAAAGTCATCGACGCTGGGCTGCGGAGAGACTAAGTGTCATGGCTTGCAGACTTCTCCCGGTGAGGGGTCGTCAGGCTGTGGGCTTCCCGTGAGAGGGCGTCTTCATCATCATCATCATCATCATCATCATCATCATCATCATCATCTACGCCTCCCAGTTCCCTCACCTGTGGCAGACGATGCCCTCGATGGATGCGTCTGCTTGGTGGAAGTTGACAGAAACATCCCTTGAGAGCCCGGCCACGGCCAGCCATGCCACAGTGAAGCAAACCAAGGTTGTTGTAGTTATGTACGTCGGTCTCGTGCTGAACTCTCTGCCCCAGGCCGCACTGTCTTGCTAGCTCCCAGCTCCCCCTCGAGGGTGTTCTGGAAGGATTAGGTTAGCAGCACCAGCTTATCCTCCAGCCATCGCTGTTGCTTTATCCCAAGCCCCAGTGTGCTTGCAGATCCTGAGCCTGAACTGGACAAACATGGACGAAACTTTCATTTTTCTCAAGACTCGCTTTTCCTGTCTCCCAATCCCCTACACTCGGCCTGTGGCTCCTGATGTCAGGCATGGAACTTCTGATGTCACATAGCCCCTGGCGTCGCACGGCCTGCAACTCCTGAAGCAACACGGCCTGTAGCTCCTGATGTCAATCCTTGTAGCTCCTGATGTCAATCCATGTAGCTCCTGATGTCAAACTGCCTTTAGGTCCAGATGTCACACTGCCTTTAGCTCCTTATGTCATACTGCATTTAGCTCTTGATATCACCCTGCCTATAGCTCTTGATGTCACAGTATATAGCTCCTGTTACACTGCATATAGCCCCTGATGTCAGATTACTGTAACTACTGGTATCACACTACCTGTATGTAGCTCCTGATGTCACACTACCGGTAGCTCTGATGTCACGCAGTTTGTAGCTCACGATATTACGCTACCGGTAGCTCCTGATGTCATACTATGTGTAGCTGATGATATCACTGTCCCTGTAGCTCCTGATGTCATCGTCATCTTTACCCATGACATCAAAGGATAGTTGGCAGTGAACCACGCCCCCCGCACCAGCTGGCGGCGTTTATTTAGCGGAGTTTACCCCCACCTGAGGGCGATGTCTTGGCCTCGTCTGGGATCTGCAGTTTTCTGTCGTTGTGGTATTGTATTTCTGTGGCTCCTGCTGTAGTCTGATTGTGACCCACCTTGTGTTTTGGGTAGGCCTTGTGCGGCCCTTCGTTGTATTACGTCTTCGTAACGCTGTAGATGTGACGTGGTGATTATTCGTCATGTCCTCAGCATCGAGTGTTGGTGTTGTGTTTCACTAGACGCTGGTGTGTGTGTGTGTGTGTGTGTGTGTGTGTGTGTGTGTGTGTGTAAGTGTGTATGTGAGAGAGAAAGCGCAAGGAAACCTTTCGAGTTCAACGGTACGACCTTCGAGCATGACGGCACGTACCCTTGAGCACGACGGCACGACCCTTGGGTATGGTAAGGGTCGCAACCTGGTACCTAAAGTTGGTACTGTCATGCTCAAGGGCTTTATATATGCCCTGGGAGGTCCCTGCTTGGCTGACCACAAGCAGTACAGCAGCCCTCACTAAGGGCCGTCGGGAAGGGCCACCTCAACCTTGACACTGTAGCGTTATTTTCCTCCTCCTGCTGCTCCTCCTCCTCCTGCTCCCCCTCCTCTCCTGCTCCTCCTCCTCCTCCTCGTCCTTGCAGCATAAAGATGGAGCTGGTCGTTATTAGTGGCAGTCGCCTTCATTGTCTTCTCATGCCTTTTGCGCTGCTTGCTGAGCTTATCCTGGTGCTTGCTAGCCACTGCCAGGGCTTCCTCCCTCGCCTCGTGACCCAGGAACCTCGTGTTGGCAGCAGAGATTGCCAGGAACGAGAGCGGGGATTACCGCCTTGCCCGATGGGAGCAAATGTGATATCTTCTTGAGTTTGCCTGAGGACCTTGGTGTTCTGGATGTAGAGGGAGTATTATAGTTATAGTGTTGTGAGGAGGAAGGTGTCATGGTTGTAACGGTTGAACATTTGTGAAAGTGTGTAGGGTGTGTGTGTGTGTGTGTGTAATGATGTTGATAGTAAAGAGTAGTATTATTGATAATGATAATGATCATAGTAAATAGTAATGATGATAATGATATTGATTATAGAAAAGAGTAATGATGGTAATGATAATTATAATGCTAGTAAATAGTAATGATGATGGTCATGATTAAGGTTATAATGAACAAAGATTTGATAAAACGCACAATATTCCGAGGGAATACAGTAAAGCAACGGGGCTTTAAGAAAGGCAGGTGGGAGGTGGGCGTTACATAGACACCATGGCCCTGTGTGTTCAAGAACGATACGACGGGCGGTCGACTCTGTGGAGGCGACGAAGCTTCGCATGGCCAACGTGTGTAATGCTACGCAGGTCGACGCTGATTGGCTGGCTGGTATGGCTATGCGATGAATCATTGGACCGTTGCAAAGGTGGCCTTCGCAACGGGTTACCCCCTTGCGATGAGACTTTACGACGGAAAATAACCGTTAACAGTTACATATTTCTTCTCTTGAATGATTATTTATGCATTAAACACATTCGAAAATATTTTCATCTTATGCTACAGAGATGGGGATTGGAAAATATTTTTTTCGAGACTGATGTGAGTCTTACCGCTACTTGAGAATGTATTTGGCAAAACATCAAAGACTGTATAACAGCACAAGAGTGAGTATCAAGTTTTTTTTTCAGAATTATCTAAGAGAGACACGATGAAGTCGGATGTAGACATAGATAAGGTTAGGTGGATATTGTGTATCTGGATTGCCAGAAAGCATTTGACACTGTACTACATGGGAGATTGGTTAAGAAACTGAATCTTTAGCCAGGAATGAGGGAAAACTCCTTCGATGGATTGACGATTAGCTTAGTGGAAAATGACAAAGGACACGTGCCAGGGGGAGTCTACTGAAAGTGGGTTAAGTGTCACTAAAGGCGTGCCTTTGGATTCGAACCTGAACAGAACAGTTAGTTGGGCCACGCCAGAGCAATGTTATTAGAGGTTATTCAAGATGATATTACTGAACGATTTGAAGGTTTATTATGTTCAGATGTAATCGATTTTCTTGTTTTTCTTTTACAGGTGGGTGGACGGAGTTGATGGCCAGGGGTCGTAGATCATGGTGTAAGTAGACATGAGTATGTTCATCAACCATAATGTGTTGAATCATGAATTGAATCTGTATAGAATGCGCAGCATCGGCGGGAATATTGATGGATGTATTCTCAGTGAATGATCAAGGTAAGCGAAGGTGCCGTTCATATACATTGAAGATGTTAAGGTGAATATTGACTGGCTGCCAAAACCATTTCTCGGTCTTACACACACACACACACACACACACACACACACACACACACACACACACACACACACACACACACACACACACACACTTGTTCGCCGGTTCCCGCGTTTTTGAGGTGGCCAGGAACAGATGTGAAAAACATTCCTCATTCGTTCACATCCATCCTCAAACTGTCTTGGGTAATGCATCAAAATCAGCACCCCTATCCACATTCAGGCCCCACAAACCTTTCCATGGTCCTCCTCCTCCCCATAACCCCCCGCCACCGCTTCATATATATATATATATATATATATATATATATATATATATATATATATATATATATATATATATATATGGGAGAAAGAGTTCTAGCTCCGTATCCTTGTGTGTCGTAGAAGGCGGGGGCTGGAAATACTCCTATTCCCACATTTCGTGTGTTTTGTGAGCAGCTGAGCGAGTGTGTCTGCAGGTTTGATGCGGGAGACCGGGTATTAGTGATGGGTGAACTGAATGCGAAAATCAGTGATGTGACGGTTGAGCATATAATTGGGGGGCATAGGGTATTCAGTATTATGAATGGAAATAGTGAATAGCTTGTGCAGTTCTGTGCTGAACAAGGACTGATGATCGGGAGTACGTAGTTAAAGTAGAGGGACATAATCAGATATACGTATGTAAGTAGGAGAGATGGTCAGCGGGCATTATTGTGTTGCAGTTTGATTGATAGGCGTGTTAAAGAGAGAGTTTTGGATGTAACTGTGTTGAGAGGGGCAGCTGGTGGGATGTTTGATCCTTATTTTGTGGAGGCGAAGATGAAGATTTGTGGAAGTTTGAGGAAAAGAGAAGAGAGTGGTGAGAGTAAGTGAGTTTGGACAGGAGATTTGTGTTAAGAAATACCTGCAGAGATTGAGTGTAGAGTTGCAAAACGTGAGGGGAAAGGGTGTTAGGGGCGGAGGGAGGATTAAAGTTTGTTCGGTATAATAAGCGAGTGAGGCAAGGAAGAAGTGAGGGAGGGGAAGCTTCGTGACCGGATTGTAACGTGAGTTTGAGCAGCGGTGAGGCGGGTGAGGTTGCCTGCGGAAATATATGAACGAGAATTCCCGAAGACAGAAGTCTGAGACCCTCGTTTTCTGTGCCATTATTGCTGGATCACGTTGGCTTTCCTCACAAGACTCTCTCTCTTCCTCCCTCCGTTGCTCAGCTCGGACATCATAGAAAGGACGCCCTGACTGGTGGCTTTATCTTACGAGTCATTTTGGCCACAGAGGGCTCGCGGGAGGGAGGGACTTCGAACTGCCAGATCGGTCGACCTGGTCGGTGTAACCCGTGGCTGCTGGCAGTTATTACGGTCGGGTATTGGTAGCGACCAAGGGCCGTGGTGGAATTTCATTTTTGTTGGGTACTGTATCATGACTGTATGGGATTATGTACTGTGATGTTACCGTTATATAAGATTGTATATCATTATGGTTATGTAATAGCATTTTGTATTATATTACGGTTTATATAGTATTATAAAGTATTATTTTACCAGATATCGCGGTTATATAGTATTGTATTACGATCTATTACTGGTACATAGTATTATGAAATATCACATTACGAAATGTTATTATTGTTATATAGTATTGCATAGCATTATTGTAGAGTTGTATAATATTATATTTCGTTATATTGCGGTTACATAGCATTATAGATTATTATATTACGATGTATTAGTACTGTTATATATCATAGTATTATATAGCATTGTAGAATGGTTGTATTGTGCTATAATACGATATATTACGGTTATAATGCATTATAAAGTATTATATTGCAATACATTACGGTTATAATGCATTATAAAGTATTATATTGCAATACATTACGGTTATATTGCATTATAAAGTATTATATTACGATATATTACGGTTATATTGTATTATAAAGTGTTGTATTACGATAAGACGTATTTCCTGTATGGCAGTAGTCTGTGGGTGGAGTGATTCCCCTGCTGACAACATGGGAGCGCCGCTCCTGCTGGCCCCTGTGGTGCTGTTAAAACTCTAACCTAACCAGCACGAGAGCCCGGCTGACCCCCTGCTCCGCTGGGGCCAAACTTGGTGGAATTTCTTCTGCTTGTGTCTTTTTTTTCTTTATTTGTTTCCCGCGGCGGGCATCATATGTATTTGTTTGATTATATCTATTTGTTTATTTATTTATTTGTTTCTGATTTTTGAAACTAAACCAGTTAGGGTTTGTTAAGGGTGAATTGCAAGCAGGACGCGAATTGCTCCCTCTATCCTTGCATTACTTACACCTTACCTTGACTGTCTCCATCCACCACCAGCAGGAGCAGGAGCTGCCGTGGGAGGAGGGGAAGGAGGTGAACCAGACGAGGTTGATTTCTCGAAGCGCATTGCCCTCTCTGGTGGTCACGAATCTCTGTCTTAAGTTTTCGAGTCCGTTCTCTGTTGGAATCTTGTCAGGATTTGTTATGCCCCGCCAGCCATGGATGTTAAAACGTCGGGGAGAGAGAGAGAGAGAGAGAGAGAGAGAGAGAGAGAGAGAGAGAGAGAGAGAGAGAGAGAGAGAGAGAGAGAGAGAATGTTACACAGATACAGAAACCCTGGTTCAAGCGAGGTGGTTTGGCCGTCACTCTCCTTGAGAGAGAGAGAGAGAGAGAGAGAGAGAGAGAGAGAGAGAGAGAGAGAGAGAGAGAGAGAGAGAGAGACGCATAAGCTTCATTACGAGGGTCTAGTCCCCCACAACGTAGATTTTAACATTTGCCTCTAATTGGGTAAGTTATGAGCTGCTTAATTACGCACGTAATTGGTCTTCGTAAACCTCAGGGAAAAATGTAGAGCGCACTCCCTTGCGTTAATGAAAACTCTCTTTTCCCACATGTTACAATATCGCAAACTTTGTTCGTGGTGTACAGCGGGTAAGACATGTTGTTCCCTTGTTCATCCTATACACCATCTCCGTGTTCCCGGTAAGACATGTTGTTCCCTTGTTCATCCTATACGCCATCTCCGTGTTCCGGGTAAGACGTGTTGTTCCCTTGTTCATCCTATACGCCATCTCCGTGTTCTGCACGGGGCGAGACGTCGACCACTTGGTGGACTGGTTCACATCTAATGTTGCTAATGTTTCCCTGTTGTTAGTTCCTCCATGTTGTTAGTTCCTCCATGTTGTCGGCTCCTCTATGTTGTTACTTCCTCCATGTTGCCGCATTCTCCATGTTGTTAGTTCCTTCATGTTGTTAGTTCCTTTCTGTTGCTAGTTCCTCCATGTTGTTAGTTCCTCCATGTGCCGCTTCCTCCATGTTGCCAGTTCCTCCATGTTGTTAGTTCCTCCATGATGTTAGTTCCTCTATGTTGTTAGTTCCTCCATGTTGCTGCTTCCTCAATGTTGCCGCTTTCTCCATGTTGCTAGTTCCTCCATGTTGTTAGTTCCTCCATGATGTATGTTCCTCCATGTTGCCTGTTCCTCCATGATGTTACTTCCTCCATGTTGCTGCTTCCTACTTGTTGCCAGTTCCTCCATGTTATTAGTTCCTCCATGATGTATGTTCCTCCATGTTGTCTGTTCCTCCATGATGTTACTTCCTCCATGTTGCTGCTTCCTACTTGTTGCCAGTTCCTCCATGTTATTAGTTCCTCCATGATGTATGTTCCTCCATGTTGCCATTTCCTCCATGTTGCTATTTCCTCCATGATAATCATTCCCTCAGCATTAGGATTAATTGAACAAAGGACGGCCTGTATCTCTTCTCTCTTGGACGGTTGATTAACTTGAGAACGGCGAATTTATCCCTAAATGATAATCAAAGGATAAATTCCATGATAATGGAGGTAGGCGAGAGGGAATTATAATGAGATGATATCATCACTCCTGCATCTCATTTCCCGCGGAGTGCCGCGCGCACCGTCTTGGTAACGACCCTCTGTGACCTGACGGTGGCGGAGGAGAGCCTCCGGGAGGAGGATTTTTCGCCTCTTCGGTTCCTTGATTATGAACACCAGGTCTTCCACCTTCCGTCTGGGAACGTGTGACGACTGTCAGGTGGAAAGAGAAGAATGGATGAATTGTTACATTAAACGACCCACTACAGCTGTCTGTGAAGACGAAGAAACCTCAGTACGGTCTGGAATACATCCGAAGCTATGAGCTTACCATGAACGACCACTTTCATAGAACACCTAATTCCCCTCTAGCAACTAGGACTCGAACCCAGCATCTTTGCGTGGTAGTTGGAAACGCTAACCTGCCGTACAAATCTGGACGAATTAATTGGAAAAAAAAGAGATCATATTCAGGAAACAAATTGCTGGTGTCATCTTTAAAGAAAGTCAACTTGTAGGTTGGAGACGAAGTTACCCGAGTGTACCAGTTTGTGCACCATAATGGCATTTTGATATACGCGACGGAATGTTGTTCATACCTGCCAGGTATCTTGCTGGGGGGGGAGGGAGGTGATGGTTGTGGTTGTGGCTGTGAAGACTGCTGACCCCATGTAGGACATACTCACACCTCAGCGGGTTGTGGCCTCATTAACCCAAGTTGTATAACCTCTGTAAGCGGTAGTGTAGAGGCGCGGGGTTAAGTTGAACCTCAGGGGCGCCACAGTAACGCTGTGGGTCTGGGAGAAACGCTTATCACTGGACACCACATACTAAGCAGATGGAAAGGTGTCTCTTGTATGTAGTTCAGTGTTATTATGACACTGTCTTTCCCATGTTTGCTGCCAAGATGATATTGAGTGATACAATATTGATTTAAGTATTTCCTGAACTTCATTATGCTCCAAGATTTTAGTTGCTGAGGAAGAACGCCAGACATTAGTTGTTGAGGAAGAACGCCAGACATTAGTTGTTGAGGAAGAACGCCAGACAATAACAGAGTTCGACTTGTTCAATATTAGTTGACCAACACAAGTAAATAGAACTTGTATACAGAAGTATCTTCTCGTATGCGTTTTCTTTTCCATTGGAAATGTACGTGTTGTTCTCATCTTCTTTGGAATATTCACCGAGATGCTGATCTGTTAAAAGTAAATAAAGAGGGATTTGCTTGCCCATCTTGTGTGGTGTTTTAGTCTTATGTTCTGGGATCCAGTCTCATGGTATGTGACGCAATCCTGAGAACTTGGATTCTATACCGACGCAGGTATGGCGCCCTCATGAGAAATTGGGACTCTGTACCGTCATATATATGAAGTCATTATCAATATTTGGGGTTTTCTGTATCGCCATATAAACCTCAACACAGAGCGACCCTCACGACCACTTGACGCGGGAAGTTGCTTTCAAGTGACACCAACGTCTTCATTCACACCACTCCTATGCACTACAATGCTTCGGTTGCTTCTGATCCCGAGTCATTCTTTTAGCATATTCATCTGAAATACAGCATCTCTCTCTCTCTCTCTCTCTCTCTCTCTCTCTCTCTCTCTCTCTCTCTCTCTCTCTCTCTCTCTCTCTCTCTCTCATACTCAAGCCTATCCTTTGACCGTACTAACTACATAACCTTGCCCCTGTGATTATTCCCTCAAACCACGTATCCTTCTCATTTCCTTTCCTTGTTTACTCTTCCTATTTCCATATATATATTTCGCAAGTTATCCACCTCTGTTGCTCCTCTTTAGGACATTTCCCCGACCTGTTTGACATACATGCATGAACGTTAGGGGCAGACAGGCAGGCAGGCAGACGTCTTCCATTCGCTACGCTAAGATTATCCCGTTCATCAGAACTGTCAGTGTCTCTCCATTTCCTTTCTCCCCTTGTATGACTCCCCTCTTCATCTTCAGCCATCCTCCCCACTACCAGCCAGACTAAACTCTGCTGCCGGGTGTCTAGACTCGCCAACAACCTCCAGTTCTTCACCACCTATAAAGGCTGATCGTGCACTCTCATCTCTCACACCTTTCCAAAAAAAAACTAGTGATTTACTTTACGTCGGCTTCACTGTCATCTTCCTCCCCCTGCATACGTCATCGACCCGGCCCAACCCTTTGCCTCTGATATGGCTGACAACAAAGCAAAGCATCATCGCCACACACAGCATCCGCGGTTACTCCCGTCCTGTTTCATCCTTGATCATGTATTGCATCACCATCACCCCGTCTCGCTCTAATCTCACGTAATGCCCCGTCCATAAAAAATAAATATATATATATAATAACCCTTGTGACATCAGACAACAGCCTTGACGCCCTCCCTCATTTGTTTTATAACAACACTCACTCACACCACCACTTACTGTCACACATGCATTACTGGCATTATTATCAGAGCTCTTAACAGCAGCATTCAGAGGCCATCCATGCACACACCACACACACACAGTCAGAACTTGACTTGATTCGTGACAGAGTTAGTTTGTCTTGACGGTGTGTTACAGGGCTCTTGGTGTGCAGGAAGAGATGGCTTGTTAAGGAGGACTGTCTTATATTTATATACTGTAAAGAAGGATAACTTGGTTTTCTTGGTTTATGATTAAGATTTCCTGGAGTTGAAGTGAAGGACTGGCTTGTCTTAGTTCCCCACCCCCCTCTTTCGTGAGTACCTACCCGCGACTCGCGTTAGTGTCGCATGATTAGGTCTGATATACCCGTCTCGTGGGAGTTATTATGTATGGCTTGCTGTTGTGCTCAATATGCAGTTAACGTTTGACTTAGTTCCGTGTGGGGTAGCTTGTGAGTTTGCCCCAGGGCTGGAGAGGTCTGGCTTGGGTTATGTTGTGTGGAGAGGCCTGGTGATTGTCAGCTTGTGTTATGTTGTAAGCATGGTTATTGTTGTATTGTTAATGGTAGAATGTACTGACGTCCTGTCTTAGGCAGTGTTGAAGTGATGCCTAGAACCATCTTACACCCCCCCGTGTCAGTAGGTTATAGCCTGCAGCCGCCGAGGGAAGTACTACCCTCCTGACGTAGGAGTGTTGAAGTATAGTGATGCCCAGAACCATCCGACAGCCTCCGTGTCAGGATTGCTGATATTAATTTTTGTTCCCTTGTTCCCTAAAAGCAAAGCTGCCAGGCTAGACTGAATATCTTTTTCAAGAAATGCATTTCTTTCTTTTTCTCTTTTTTTTTTGAACTTTTCCTCTCCCTCACTACCATTTACTTCTTTTTTTTTTCCATTCAAGGCCTCCCGCGGCAGTGAGGGCTTTGGTCCGTGACCACCACAGCTCTCACGTTAGAAAAGGTCTTAACTTCTCATCTTATTGAGTGGGTGGGTCTGGCATGTTCTGCTGCGTGGAGAGGGGCTGGCTTCTCTGACGACTCCGGGGGTGGTGTGTGTGTGTGTGTGTGTGTGTGTGTATGTGGGATTGGGGGGGGGGATCTGTCTTGTCTTGATTTTCAGATGTTTACGGCAAGAGCGGCTAATTTATCGTGCTCTTTTACCCATCCTGCGGCCGGTAGCAACAAAAGAAAACAACATACTGTCTCTTGGGACTCAGCCTCGGTGATTGAGTTACATTACGAGTTACGTAGTAAAAAGAGACGTTTACAGTGGTTAGGTAACTTTGAATGAATTATATTCAACAAGTTACTGAAGTGAATGTTTACAGAGGTTGAACAACAATGAATGGATTGTATAACAATGTTATGTAACTAGTGAACTACTCACAGTAGACGAAGTTAAGATACTTTTCAAGTATCTGAGGCAGAACATGGCTATGGATGGAATGCATACGAATATCATGTGACTGGTAAAGATCATACCTAATTTTGAGCATATTAACCAGAGTTGCTCTAGACATGTTGTGGGAGCCTTCTACACCCGTTGATAGTATCGTTGGCACGGAAATATTTTGTGCCATCCAGATTAACTCGGGGACTTCTCGGTTTTAGTCCATTTGCTCTCGTTGGTAGCACTGGCACGACAGTAAAGAAATTTTCCATATTTGATGTTGTTGAATCCTTAAAGTCGCTCGAAACGTTTTGTTTACTTTCCTCGGAGCCGCCTCGTCCTCAGAGAGAACAAATGCAGTTCTCGCACTCCGTCCTCATATAGTTTGTTACGTAAGGAAGGAATCAATTTGATTGTTCTTCGCCGCATTGCTTTTGATTTAAGAATATCCTTGTTAAGGTGGAGGGCCCAGAATGGCACTACATATTCGAGGTGGAGTCTAACTAGACTTAGGTGTAGTGGCTTATCTCATCCTTGCTTTCGTATGTAAAGTTGTTGTTAATAAACCTCAAAATCCCATTTTCTTTCTTGGCTGCCTCGTTGCAGTGCTGGGAGGGTTTGAATTCGTTAGACCCAAGTGACCGCTCGATCCCTAACACAAGGGGCGTCCTTTATCTTGTGACCCATCAGTTCATAATACAATTTTTTTTACTGAGGTTTCCTACTTACAACAGCTGACTTTTATTGACGTTAAATGGCATTTGCCATTTTCTAAACCATTCATCTATTCTTTCTCGTAATCCTAGCCTATCTTCTTCAGTCAGTATGGCATTGCCGATCTTTATGTCATCTGCAAATTTGGACACTGTCATTCAGCCCAGCGTCAGTATCATTAAGATAGATGATGGATAGTATAGGGCCTAGGACAGACCCTTGGAGTACTCCACCACTAACGGGTGACCACAGTGATGATGATTCACCAGTCATTACGATTGTGCTTGCTATCATATAACCAACCTTCTGTCCAGTTTCCCATGCAACCAGTAACCTCCAAGGTCCTGACTTCATGTATCTGTGTTGTCTGGCTTGTCAGAGTGGTTTGAGACTGGGGTCTGGTTTATCACGAGTGTTGTGTGGGTCGGGTCTGGCTTGTCCTCGTGTTATATGGGTGGGGTCTGGCTTGTCCTAGTGTTATGTGGAAGAGGTCTGGCTTGTAGTAGTGTTGCATGGGTGGGGTCTGGCTTGTCCTCGTGTTATATGGGTCGGGTCTGGCTTGTCCTCGTGTTATATGAGTGGGGTCTGGCTTGTCCTAGTGTTATGTGGAAGAGGTCTGGCTTGTAGTAGTGTTGCATGGGTGGGGTCTGGCTTGACCTAGTGTTGTATGGGTGGGATCTAGCTCATCAGTGTGGGTTGGGTCTAGCTTGTGTACGTTTCGTGTGAGTGGGGTCTAGCTGGCCTCAGTGTTGTGTAGATGGGGGTCTGGCTTGTCTAGGTGGCTCTGGTTGATGGTCCAGGGGCGTCGTGTAACGTGATCTGGTGGGAGGGACAAGCGACAACTCCCTCCCCCACCTGCACCCTACTGCAGGGTGGTTCTGGTCACACCCGGACCTCTCTCTACTCTGGGGCTGTCTTGGTGCATTCTCGCGCAGTTTTCTCCTCTTGTTCCCGTGACCCGTCTGTAGTTCTGGCACGGCATGTTTAAGCCTTCAGGCTTACATTCTTGTAGGCTTATTAGGGTGTGTAGCCTTTTATTATTGTAGGATTGACAGTTTGTGTAGCTTTATATTCCTGTAGGCTTTGCAGTCTGTGTATCCATATATTTCTGTAGGCCTAGCAGTGTTTGAGGCCTCATATTCATGCACGTTAAGAAGTCATTGTTGCTTGATTTTCCTGTAGCCTTAGTAATCTCTGTATCCCTGTAGGCCTACGTAGTCGTTTGGTTAGCTGACCATTCCTGTAGGCGGGTAGGGAGCCTGTGTAGCCGTGTGCAACTGGTGTGTTTACTGTGTGTTTGGATATATAGCTCAAGTGGTCGTGAGGGAGAGGGGGAGGGTAAGGCAAATGGTGTTGCACTGTTTTGTTTACACTGCACTGTGGCTTCCGTCCTCCCTCCACCCTCCCCTCTCCTCACTCCTGCAGTGTCCGAGCCTCCTACTGTACCACCCATGTCACTGTCTTGCCTCCCCGAGGCCAGCCTGCAAGCCTGCCTTGCCACCCCCTCACGCAGCAGGGTGAGCCGTACGCACAGGGGGAGGAAGGTCGCTGGCTGAGTTAGCACCGTCGTTGCTTTCTATCGATTTACTTTGCTTCACCCCCCCCCCCTCCCTAACCTCCCCCTCCCTCCTTATCCACCACCACCTCCACCTCTATCCACCCGCCCACCCCACCAAACCCCCCTCCCCCCCCCATCTAGGCTGGAACTCGCCCACCCCCCAACCCGCCTAGGCTCAGCTGATTGGTACTTACCTCGAGCATACATACACTTCTAACAACCCGGCTGTACGCCGACAGCATGCGTTGTTTTTATTCCCAGTTCCGTTAGTTGTGGGAGGAACGTTTGTTGGTCGCCTCCAGTTGCCTGCTTGTGGCGTGGGTTTTTTTTCTTCCAGTATTCTGCTCATACGCGACGGCACTCTCCACGACCATTAGTAGACCCTGAAGGCTGTAGACCTCACGGATGTATGAGGAGGAGTAGGTGATGACTCGTACGTACGGTTGGTGATGGTGATGGTGGCTGGCGACATGTAGCAATAATCTAAGGGCGCCGCACTGCCCGGGTGAATCGGTAGGTGGCCGCGCGCACACACACACATGCCGCTCGCGCCGCTAGCGGGACGGACGGCAGCGTCTGAGGCAAGCGTTAGGACCCCACGGTAAGCAGACGTTGACTGCTGCAGGAGGCCGTAGGGAGGCTGCTGGGGCCACCTAGCACACGCCTCCTTGAAGTATCCGTCAAGAGACCCCCTTTTTTTTTCTTTTGCCTTGTCCCTCGACGGCTGAGGACAGACCACGTGTTTTTTTTTGTTGGTGAAAGTGTCGAGTGTTGTGTCGGTGAGGCCGGGAGTGTCGCCCTTGTGGTTGAGGCCTGGGGGGGAGGGGGTGTTCCGTGCGCATGACAAGGCCACCCTTATCGTCAGGAAACAATGAGAGATGTTGATGTATGTGAAAGTGTTTGCTCTCTCTGCTCCCTGGTAAATAATGCCGGACCGCTGAATGTTGTCATTAGTTTCCAAAATAATGTAAATGTTGTACGTAAGGACGAGCATGACGTCATATATGAATATGTAGATTGGATCTTTATTGCAATTTCTGTTCCGTGGCAGCACGCCAACACTCCTGGGAAATTGATACAAGGGATTGTGTGAACAAATGTATGAAATCTAATGGAATCCTCGAATTGCTGGTCAGTGGTCCGGCATTTTTAGACCCCTACCCTGGCATTATGATGACAAAAAGATAAAGATAACACAGCAAAAAAGATAACTAAAGATAGCACCGAGCAGAAAGAGATAACTAAAGATAACACTGAACAAAAAAGATAACTAAAGGTAACACTGAGCAAAAAAAGATAACTAAAGATAACACTGAACAAAAAAGATAACTGAAGATAACAGCAAAAAGATAACTGAAGATAACACAGCAAAAAAAAAAGATAACTAAAGATAACATTGAACATGATGACGTGAGGAAGGACACTACCAGTCATGCGTGAGGACGGAACAGTGTAGCTGTGTGTGTGTGTCTAGTGGTGTGTGGGACAGCGCATGGTAATCCAAGATGGAATGCATGACCGCAAGTCTGGCAGGAGGAGGAGGAGGGAGGCAACTGCAGCACCGTCGCCAACTGTGGATCATCATCGTGCCCACCACACCCACTCGAGCCTGCCCAGCAGTATACTGTGATGGGCTTGGCAGTGCCTCCCTCCCTCTTGCCGCCGCCCCCCGTCATCTAGCGTTTCTGGGTAATTTTAACCTTAAGGAATTTTATGAATCATCGCCTTGTGTCGGATGATCTGGACTCCAAGCTCTTGGGTAATCCGCCATTGGGGCGGTGGGAGGAGAGAGGAATCTATAATTACTTCATATTTCATTAAAAAAAAATAGTTAGTAGATTGTAGTAGTTTACTGCTATTGTATTCTAATGTTTTGAATGTATTTCCGGACGTTTTGGTGGGCTGATCAGAAGTAAGACTACAATATTTTTTTTAAGTTTATTCTTTTTTTTTTTCCTTCCTCGTACCTGATGTGTTGTCGAGCCAAGGACAAACGAACGACCTTGCTAGGTCTAACCCCCCGTGTCTCATGCTAATCCTATATGCTCATTCCCTCCGGTGTAAGTGTCCTTCCTGGACTTTTTATGACTTCGTTTCAGATGCAGTGATTCGCGACCTGGCGTGGACCAGCCCTGGCACGGGGTGAGAGGTGGGGAAAGTACATGTAAGGTACTCTGTACCTTGGGTGTTGAACGAGGTTGTAGAGGACAGTAAGGGTATTCTTTGCCCTAGTGTTGAGAGAAGTGGGAAGGTAGTTCTCAGAGACATGGTAAAGTGCACAGAGGGTGTGTTCTGTGCCTTGTTTTGGAAAGAGGTGGGGGAGTGCATGGAAGGTACTCTCTGCCACAGTTTTGAAGGAAGTGGGAGAGGATCGAGTGCTACAAGGAACATCCCCGAAGGTCTTACAAAGAGATCCGACTCCAGGTGTTGAACCGTCAGACACATCAGGCTGGAAGATCAGAAATATATAACTGTTTTGCTGTGTGAAGGATCAAATGTTTGAGAGCCGTGGGAGTAGCAGGTAAGATGTAAATGTATGGTCTACTACCCGAGTATAACAGCCATGGTGTGGTGCACCAGCCCTAGCGGTGCTGAACCTGAGCAGGGATGGGCCGCCCGTCAGTTTATTTACCAATTTGTACAGTAGAGTGGTGTACACTGATGGGGACCCTCTCATCTCTTGGCGTGTGGAGGCGGGGATGAGCCCTCTCCCGGGAATATTACAGGGACGCGGGACACACACGGTGCACGTTGAAATGGGCGTTAATGAGTTTGAAATGACTGTCGGAGCGACACCGTAAATGAAGGGTTAAAGACAGGTTCCCAGGCTCGTTCCGTGGGTGTTATGCTGAGGGTAGGGGGAGTGTGTGATACGGTACTGCGTCTTTCATTGTCATATCTAGTATACGGTCATCTCCTTCAGCCCGACGTTACGACGCTTGGCTGTGATGTCTTGGGATTGGTCTCGACTTTGAAGAGTGAGGTCAGGGGTCAAGGTGTCATACTTAAAGGTCATGATCAAGGGCGGTACCGTCGTGATCAAAGGTCGTACCGTCGTGATAAAGGGTCGTAAGGTCGAGATCAAGTGTCGCACCGTCGAGAGCAAGGGTCGCACCATCGTCATCAAGGGTCGCACCGTCGCGATCAAGGGTCGTGCCGTCGTAATCGAGGAGTTAAAAGGGCCCTGTGGGTTTGTTTGTCTTTGTAAGTCCCAGGAATGGCTGGGTACTTGTTTATTATCACGATGTCTCGGGAGCCATGAGGAGAGATGGGTGCCGGACCGGCGAGGGTCATGTGGTATGTGGGTGGGAGTGGGCGGCTCGTCCTCCTCCCCGTCTAGAAGACTCCTCAGTGAGGATATTCGATCTGCTTGCGCCAGACCTCCCTGCCATTAGTGCTGCCTCATTCACGGTTCATCTTCGGTAACCCAGCATCTCGTATTGGTTTTGTATCTTCGAGGTCATTGGCGCCCAGCCTGAGAGCCCACCTCCACCAGCCCAGGTCCCACACACGGCCCTGGAGTGGCCCTGTGGTGATGGCCCCGTGTGGGGCCTGCGTCAGGTACTGGTGAGGGAACCATTACCAAGATACGGCATCTGTTTGTGTGTGTTGATGTTGCTTGCTGATATTGAGACTCTGAGGTTCTTATGTATAGTTTATATTTCTGATAGGAACGTAACGCCTTTAACATTTTTCCTTTTAATGTTGTTTGTAAATATGTAATTCTGCATTATATATATGTATATATATATATATATATATATATATATATATATATATATATATATATATATAGAGAGAGAGAGAGAGAGAGAGAGAGAGAGAGAGAGAGAGAGAGACTTCAGGAACGGATGAAGAAATGGCCTCATTCGATCACGTCTGTCTATCTATCTGTCTGTAGTGTACTGATGCCACAGTGCTTTATCTACGGTCTGGTATCAACCTGACCGCTTCATAAGGATCATAGCAATGGCAGCACGTCGTCCCCTGTATACCATATCGCTCAAATTCGCTCTATCCCTTGCACACCTCACGCTTTTGCATGTTCAAGCCTCGAACACTCAAAAATTCTTTCTTTCCATACTTCCACCTCCTCCGTGGTTTCCTTTTGTTTCCCTCTCTCACTTGCGACGTGTATAATCTCTTGATCAGCCTCTCCTCACATCCTCCTCATCAGCACACCCTCGTCATTACTTGAAGGAACTGGAGTGATTTAGATACCTGAGAGTGGACATAGCAGCGGATGGAACCATAGGAGCTGAAGTAAGGTTTAGGGTAGGTGAGAGTGAGGTCGTGGTCGCTTTGAGGAGCGTGCGGAAAGAATAGTCACTATCTCCTAGGACAAAGGTGGGTTTATTTGATAGTACAGTAGTCCCGACTGTGTTTTATGGATGCGAGGGCTTTGGGATCACTTGGGATGTGAGTTTGAATGGAGAGAATATGTTGGAAGTAGATTGTTTTAGGCACCAGTGAGTTATAATGCAGCTGTTGGAACCATGAAAGTGGAAGTCAGTCATAGGGTGGGTGAGGGGGCGAAGGTTCTGGAAGCATTGAGGAATGTGTGGAAAGAGAGGTCATCATCTGGTACGGCGAAAATGGCTATGTTTGAAGGTATTGTAATCCCAACGATGTTGTATGGATGCGAGGCATGGGATAAAGATGAGAATGTGCAGGGAGGTTGGCTGTGTTGGAAATTAAGTGTTTGAGAACTATGTGGGGTGAGGTGGTGTGATCGAGTAAGAGAGAGAGTGGTAATAAGAAGTGTGTGGTTGAGAGAGATGAAGGTGTGTTGAAATGGTTTGAACATATGGAAAGAATGAGTTCAGGAGGGTTGACAGAGAGGATATGTATGTCAAAAGTGGAGAGAACGGGGAGACGAAACTGGACACGGAAGGAAGGATTGGAAAAAAATTTAAGTGATCGGGCCCTGAGCAAACAGGATAGTGAAAGCCGTGCACCAGACACAATGAATTAAAGTGATGTTGTATACATGGGGCAACGTGTTGCTAATGGGCTGAACAAGGACATGAAACAGCCGCAGAAAAGCACAGAAAGGTCTGTGAGATTGGAGGCCGTTTCCGTGCACCCCACATAAAACACGATAAGTTCCCAAGTGCACTTTCATGTAATAATCACATCATCAAGGGAGACACAAGAGAGAAATATAAGTCAGTTGATATACATCGAAGAGACGAAGCAAGGACGCCATTTGGTAAACATGCGATTATATATATATATATATATATATATATATATATATATATATATATATATATATATATATATATATATATATATTTTTTTTTTTTTTTTTTTTTTTTATACTTTGTCGCTGTCTCCCGCGTTTGCGAGGTAGCGCAAGGAAACAGACGAAAGAAATGGCCCAACCCCCCCCATACACATGTACATACACACGTCCACACACACAAATATACATACCTACACAGCTTTCCATGGTTTACCCCGGACGCTTCACATGCCTTGATTCAATCCACTGACAGCACGTCAACCCCTGTATACCACATCGCTCCAATTCACTCTATTCCTTGCCCTCCTTTCACCCTCCTGCATGTTCAGGCCCCGATCACACAAAATCTTTTTCACTCCATCTTTCCACCTCCAATTTGGTCTCCCTCTTCTCCTCGTTCCCTCCACCTCCGACACATATATCCTCTTGGTCAATCTTTCCTCACTCATTCTCTCCATGTGCCCAAACCATTTTAAAACACCCTCTTCTGCTCTCTCAACCACGCTCTTTTTATTTCCACACATCTCTCTTACCCTTACGTTACTTACTCGATCAAACCACCTCACACCACACATTGTCCTCAAACATCTCATTTCCAGCACATCCATCCTCCTGCGCACAACTCTATCCATAGCCCACGCCTCGCAACCATACAACATTGTTGGAACTACTATTCCTTCAAACATACCCATTTTTGCTTTCCGGGATAATGTTCTCGACTTCCACACATTTTTCAAGGCTCCCAAAATTTTCGCCCCCTCCCCCACCCTATGATCCACTTCCGCTTCCATGGTTCCATCCGCTGCCAGATCCACTCCCAGATATCTAAAACACTTCACTTCCTCCAGTTATTGTTATTCACATTTACTCTTAACTTTCTTCTTCCACACACTTTACCAAACTCCGTCACCAGCTTCTGCAGTTTCTCACATGAATCCGCCACCAGCGCTGTATCATCAGCGAACAACAACTGACTCACTTCCCAAGCTCTCTCATCCCCAACAGACTTCTATATACACACTCACACTCACATGTGTGTGTGTGTGTGTGTATGATTGATTTATGCGGGCAAATTTATCGTGCCTCCCATGCTCATCCTGTGAGCGGCAGCGCAGTAGCATTATAGAGGTCACAAAGGCTCTTTGTTCGAGCCTGGTGGGCTAATATTCATCACACAAATTACTACAGAATTGGTTCTTCACATAAGCTTAATTACAAACATTACGAACTCTTTCATATGGTAAGTTTTACCGACTAGATGCAAAAAGTGGATACAAACTTAGAATTTCAGGTATCTTGTTATTAACAATAAGGTGTTGTGACATTTGTTTGGATCTGTCCCTAAAAGTATCTGTTTTTTCACATTCTGAGACACGGTGTTCTAGTTTGTGTGCAGATCTTTGACCACAAACTTTACAGTTCACAGGGTTAACACCTCCAGTTTAGACCACAGCGCCAATGATATCTATAGCGTGTGTCTTACATACGTGGGGCCCTCCCTATCTCTTGAACATTCCCTGCTCTCACATAACTTCTTAGATTACACATGCTGTCTGCATTAACCTTGTCCTCAGACATTCCCTTCATCCACCACTCTTATTGTATAAAAGTACTTTTTTACGTCCATTGTAAGTTATTTTCTTGCTTAATTGCACGTCGTGGCCGCCTAGTTGCTTTGTTGCTACATCGCCGGAAGAACCGTTCGCTATCTACGTTATCAGTCTGCTTTAAAAGCTTAAAGGGTATGATCAGGTCACCCCTCACCCATCAGAATTTCTTTGAAGTGGGCCAATTTAAAGCCTTTATCCTTTCCCTGTAACTCAGCGCTCCTAGTTCTGGTGCCGTCTTTGTTGCCCTCCTCTGGACCTTCTCTTTAAGCTCTTTGTGCTTCTTCAGGGGCGGGAACCAGATTAGAGAAGTATTTTCTATTTTGGCCATATGTCGGATATGTGTGTGTGTGTGTGTGTGTGTGTGTGTGTGTCCTAAACGCTACAGGAGTTTCATAGAGGGGGTTCTGGGGATAGATAGATAGATAGATTAAAGGAAGAGACGTGCGGAACCCACGTACGTGTAAGCGAGTGTTAACGTGGGGATGCAACACTCGTTAGTACGCAATGTTACTGTACGAGGAGGGAGTCCTACACTCCTGGACCCTCCCATCTCTTGACCTTCCCCTGCTGCTGTATAACTCTTTAACCCCCAGAAGGTGGTTGGCCTCATGTGAGTCCTGTACACTCATGATGGTCCATCTCTAATGACACCTAATTCTTGAATCGACCGTCTCAACCTCGAGGCGAAATACACGGTTATGATTGCTTATAGTGTCATCCCACACGTTGTTGCCAGATGGTACAGGCTTAGATTGTTGTGGATGTTGTGGTCTGTGTATGTGTGGTGATGTTGTGGTCTGTGTATGTGTGGTGATGTCAGGGTGTCCTGTACGGGTTGTGTGACCTCGTGTGGTGTGTAATGATTCTTGATGCCGTGACGGTCGTATAAGACGATGAATGTTACTGATGAAAACCTGTAGTAATGATTTTTTTTTACGTTACGTGAGAAGGTAAGGGTCACTAAGGCCCTTATCAAGGCCATCCCATTAACTCTCTCTCTCTCTCTCTCTCTCTCTCTCTCTCTCTCTCTCTCTCTCTCTCTCTCTATATATATATATATATATATATATATATATATATATATATATATGAATATATACATACACTTTAGCCTGAGCCAGGCACCCACCTTATCTTATCGATCAACCCCTCGAAGTGGATGAACAGCTGGGTTGACTGTGGACAAACTACCGCAGCTAGGATTCGAACCTACGTGCTCGACCCTGGGCGGCCCGTGAATGCGTCACGGCCGGGAACGCTAACCGCTACACCACATTTGAATAATAGTCTCTACATTGCACGGGCAAATGTCGCAATTGCCATATACAAGGGTACCCGTGTATGCTGTGTGAGGGGTTATGAGCGTGGGGATGGAACTCCTGTTTGTGAGGGAGACTGTGAGAAGGAACCCCATGTGTATTTGTGAGAGATTGTGAATGTGATGAGACCCCTGTGTGTGTGTGTGTGTGTGTGTGTGTGTGTGTGTGTGTGTATGTGTGTGTGTGTATGTGTGTGTGTGTGTGTGTGTGTGTGTGTGTGTGTGTGCGTGTGTGTGTGTGTGTGTGTGTGTGTGTGGAATTACTTATTTGTAAATACCTATTTCTGTACCGCCGCCATTCCCTACCGGCAATCGCTATGTCCAGGCTATGCCAACCATCCATTACCCTTACACTGAAACGGGACTTCCTTACATCCTATTTTGACCAGCTTCTTGCTTGTCGTGGCCTGTGGTGACGGTGGTACTGGATCCCGTGAGCAGCTGTTCACTGTCGTACGCCGTCCAGCTAAATTGAAGGTTGTCATCACGTGACCCCTGTCTCCCTCCTGTTCTCTGTGGTGGACAGATTTGTAACCCCCGTAGCTTCGCATTGCAGCCCAACCCTCTTCGTTCACGTCACATCCTTGTTGCTCTGCTCTTGATCCTCGCAGTCATGTCTTCGTGCTCCTTGAGGTATTGTGACCCGACGCGAGGGGCATGAGCTGATATTCCAGCCGAGGCTTTGCCTCTTTCACTGTTTTCCAGATGTGTATCTCTGGCGAGGGGTTGGGGGCACAGTGTTCGACCCATGGATGTCGTTCATGCAGAGGTCCCTCTGTTGCTTATTTCCCTCAAGGTGATAATTCGAACCGAGGACCTGCTTTGATGTGTCCCATCCTCGATACCTTGCACATGATCATTAATCTGACCACCTTGGGAGGTTGTCAAGGTCATCCAGTAAGTTGATAAGGTCCTCGTCATCATCTCTTATGAACCGTGGCGTCATCTGCGAGCATGTTTAAGCAAAGAGTCCTGCACATGAGATAGTTCATTTACATACACCAAGAATAGCACACACAGTGTGTGAGATGTCGTGAGCATGGAGATGAAACCCTCTGTGTGTGTGAGAGAGATATATATTGCAGTTCTGGAGATGGAGCGCTTGTGAGCGTGGCGATGGCTTGGCCTGGTTGATGATCGTTTGGATCTGAGTCAGCGCTGAGCATGGCTGTAATGAGCTCTTAGTGGTCGACTGGCCGAGAAGACGACTGTAGAGGACCGTACCGGCAAGTGGCTGGTGGAGAGGTCGACGGTGGAGGAGGACGCACAGGAGGCAAGTGGCTGGTGGAGAAGTCGGTGGTGGAGGAGGACGCATAGGCAAGTGGCTGGTGGAGAGATGGACGATTAGACGTGGTCACGGTTGTATAACACAAGATGATGTGTCGATGTATCCTCTGCAGACAGACCACATTACATGCTTGTAAGATAGGCTGATCTATCTGTTGGCTCCTTGTTAAAAAAAAGCTTTGTTCCCTAAAGGAACTGTGCTTGCACCGCTGCTGTTTCTCAGTCTCGTGTCTGACATCCTGAGAACATAGGCTGTTTGGTTAGTGAGCGCGACTCAGAGGCCATGTCTTGATGGGATGCTAAAAGAACTTGTATCTGACGAGGTCAGTTGTTGACCAACACATGGCTGTTACCTGCGGATCACATGGACACCCCTGCATACTTACTCACCTCCAGGTCGACATCCCCATCAGGTTCCTCGCAGCACACGTCGCGGAGGTAAGCGTCCTCCTCACTTACCCAATGTCCCTGGCATCATTCCTCTCACGTACAACCACTCGTAGTGTCTCACCAGCACCTGCCGTCGGCTGTGCCTGGAGTCCCTCTCTGTCTGCCTACCTGTCGTTGACTGAATCTAGTTCTTCGTGTTATACTCCCTGTTAGGGTGGTCGTCTGTAGTAATGCTGGATGCTTATTCCCATAAGCGCAGGTGTACGACCCTCGAGCACGACGAAACGACCCTTATGATGGCAAGGTCTTTGACCACACGCTTGAAGGGACAGGTGCCAGGTCCATGTCATCTTGCCCAGTGGTCGCACCATAATGGTCAAGGGTTGTAGTCCTGATGGGTTTGTCTCTGTATTTTCTGTTTACCCTCGTCAGTGTTTACAGAAAACAAAAGTCTGTTTATACAGTCGGGTTTTTCCTGTTTATGTTTAGTCAGTTGGTAAGATTAGGTCGGTAAGCGTTAAAATTTCAGTTAGGACATCACGTGCCTCTCTGGTTCGCTCTGTCCAGCTAAGCAGCCTTTATGTGAAAGACTTTATGTACCTTACCTCCCTTCCCACCTACCCCGTCCTCCTAAATTTCAGAGATTTATCGTTAATGTATCTAGTAGTGGTACAAGGCAGCCATCAACATGCCAGAAGTTATTCTTACATTCGAGTCTCATCCGGTGCGACAGGAGCCCTCCTCGTGGATGAAGGTATGTTGTATTACTGCAGCGTCTCCGATGGCAGACCTTAGAGAGTCCACTTCGTGCAGAGCGACACTTGAAATGCGCCGTATCGTGCGGGAGCGCTGGCGCGGACACAACTGCTGAAGTGGGTGGAGCGGTAACTAGAAACGGAACAATTACTCTTCACGTGGGACGGTAAATCATCATCCGACTGTTACATCAACCCACAAAAGGACGATTATAATTATCTATATTGAGCATCACTCGCGCTGCAGTATTTCAGACGCGGCGGGTGAGGCGCACAGCAGTTCAACCAGGGGAGACAAAGGCTGACTGGGGTCCCTGGCCGGGATAAATTCAGGGTTTGATATTACCCTTCATAAATCGTCGTCGCGAGGTTGGTACATGGCTGGCGAGGGTAGAGTGTGAGCCTGTGCTGGCCGCTTGCTTCCACTGGACTTTTGATTTAGACTACGTAGATTACCCGATGATTGGAGCTCACATCTGGCCGGCTGTGTGTACGTGGGCTGTATTCAAAGGCAAGCTGGCTTCTATATGCTGTTTGTGGCGTCCATGGCTCTATGGTCATCGTCGGGTCTCGTTTAGCGCTGGAATGGCTTTAGGAAAGAGGAGCTCGCGTTCATATAAATGTGAGTGACGTTGGGTCTTGATGCCTGTCAGCGGCTGCCTGGCTTTGACGCAGGAGCCATGTGTGGATGTCAGCCGTCAGCTGAAGGAGCCCCGGTAAGTGCATCAGAAGGAGAGGGTGGACGGTGGCCCTGCCACGGGCGCAGACATCAGCACGACCCCCCGCCTCCTTACAAACTTAAAACTAACTAACCCCTGTTACTACTGACGCCTCCCGGTGCCGTGTGACTCCTTCCCTGACCTTGTTGGTCGAAAAAATAAAGGGTGAAATAGTATTATAACCAGTGTAGTAGTGGTAAATTCACGTTTTCCGCGTGTTTAAGGTGCTTATTGCGGTGCATTGTGGTGCATTTGCAGCTCCAGTAAGTTCCGTGCGGGTTACCACCAGCCTGGCTTGTGTGTGTGTGTGTGTGTGTGTGTGTGTGTGTGTGTGTGTGTGTGTGTGTTTGGTGTCCGGAGCGGTTGAGTGTACTTAGGGTGCAAATTATATCCCCAGGAGGGTGATCACCCTCTTCTCTCCCTCTCTTGATGAGCCTCCTGATGATCGGCGCAACGAGTTGATTCCACCGAGCCCCCGAGGGAGGAGATCACTGTATGGAGGTGGTGGAGGGAATCACATGTGAGGGTTGACAGGCCGTCGCCAGCCCTTGGTCTCAGCCGAGGTGCTCGTGTGTTGAAGGATTGCTTGTCTCTGGTGGAGGAGGCAGCAGTTGTGTGGAGGTCCGGGGAACAGTAGCTGTGTGAACGTTTTGGGGCGGTAGACGCGTGCGGCCAGAAGCGACGTGGGGTCTGCAGGTGTTTTGAGGACACAGGTATATTTAGGAATTCGGGTTGCAGATGTGTGGTTGTAGGAGTAGCAGGTATGTAGAGGGGCGAAGGAAGTAGGTGTTTGCCGTAAGGTTGTGGAGCTGAAGAGCCAACAGGTGTGTGTTGGTGTCGAGGACAACATTTGTATGGAAATGTGGCTGGCAACAGGTGTTAGGGAGTTCAGACGAAGTATGTATATATGGAGATGTGAAGATCAGGTGTGTAAAGATACAGGGAGGGGGGGGGGAGATGAAGAAGCAGGTGTGTGGAGGTGCGGGAGCCGGTAGGCGTGTGGAAATTTAGGGGCTAGCAGATGTGTGCAGTTTGTGGGACCAGCAGGTATGTGCGTGTATGGAAGTTTAGGGGTCAGCAGGTGTGTGAAGGCACAAGAAATGTAGTTGTTTGACGTGTTTCCGGTAGATTAGTGGACGCACCCTGGGTTGGCAGGTGTGTGGGAGCGTGAGGGAAGTGGATAGTGTGTAGAGGGATTCTAAGGTAAGCGAATTTGTCTGAGGCGGTGGATGTGTGATAGAGCAGGTGTGTGTGATGCATCAAGTGTGTAGAGTGACACGTGTGTGATGGAGCAGGTGTGTGTGACGCATCAGGTGCGTAGACCGACACGTGTGTGATGGAGCAGGTGTGTGTGTGACGCATCGGGTGTGTATACCGACACGTGTGTGTGTGATGGAGCAGGTGTGTGGTGGGTGGTGGATGAGGAGGGAGAGTCATGGTACGGCAGCCGCTGGTGACGTGGCCATGATGTCTGGCCTCCTGGGGCAGGATGACCTCCCGCCTCGCCCTTAGCAAACACCAGCAGGGAGGAAGGAAGGAAGGGGAAATAGAGATATGCTCCTTCAATATATCTTCAGGAAACATGCATACGTTATTGCTGAATGCTTAATATTGCTGAATACTGAATATTGCTGGATACTGAATATTGCTGAATACTGAATATTGCTGAATATTGCAGCTTTCAACATCTCCCCACAAGGCGGGCGAAATTGCAGATGTAGAAAGTGTTGAGAGATCTTGCATAGCCCATGTTAATGTGGCGAGGGAACTGAGTTACTGGAAACGACTGGAATCTCGGAAGCTATACTTCCCTGAGCACAGACGGGAGTGGTATATCACCATCTATACCTGGAAAATCCTGGAAGGTGTGGCTCCCAACTCACAATCGGAAGTAACATCCTACTGGCACGAGAGGCATGGAGGGCTTTGTATAGTGCTGCTGCTGGAGTCCAGAAGAGCAGTATGCACAAAGATAAACATCTTAAAAGGTCCGGGGCCCAAGACCTTAACACCTTGTTTATCTACCATCAGAAACAGCGTGGGGGGGGGGGGGGGGTGCACGGTAGAGAAGTTCAGGCAGGAGTGCATTGGATAAGTGTCTACAAAGTGTACCAGACCAGCCAGGTTGTGGGGGCTGTGTGGGTTTGAGGGCTGCGGCTTCCAACAGCTTGGTCGACCAACGACCCATTCCAGCAGCAGTCTGGTCCCAGCCCGGGCTGTAGGAGGTGAAGACCCCTGAAGACCTCATCAGGTATTCACAAGGTAACCTTTTGAGCACGATAGTACGATCCTTGAACACGACGGTGCGACTCTGACGGTACTACCCTTGAACACGACGGTACGACCCATGAGCACGATAGTACGAACCTTGAACACGACGGTGCGATCCTTGAACACGACGGTGCGATCCTTGAACACGACGGTGCGATCCTTGAACACGACGGTACGACCCATGAGCACGATAGTACGAACCTTGAACACGACGGTGCGATCCTTGAACACGACGGTGCGATCCTTGAACACGACGGTGCGATCCTTGAACACGACGGTACGACCCATGAGCACGATAGTACGAACCTTGAACACGACGGTGCGATCCTTGAACACGACGGTGCGATCCTTGAACACGACGGTGCGATCCTTGAACACGACGGTACGACCCATGAGCACGATAGTACGAACCTTGAACACGACGGTGCGATCCTTGAACACGACGGTGCGATCCTTGAACACGACGGTGCGATCCTTGAACACGACGGTACGACCCATGAGCACGATAGTACGAACCTTGAGCACGACGGTGCGATCCTTGAACACGACGGTGCGATCCTTGAACACGACGGTGCGATCCTTGAACACGACGGTACGACCCATGAGCACGACTGTACGCACCTTGAGCACGACGGTAGGACCCTTGAGCACGACAAATTATGATGGCCTGGCCAGCAGCATACCCGTGGATCGTACCGTCAGGCTCAGTGATCGTACCGCCGTGCGCACTGGTCGTACCATTGGGGTTCACAAGGCGAGAGTGGTATGTATGGTCATGCAAATACTGGTCGTCCCTGCTGTCGTAACCAGGTGGTCATCCACGTCTTGTATCATGACCACACACACACACCACACACACACACACACACACACACACACACACACACACACACACACACACAATCCTCGAGGTCGGCGCGGCGCTTTCTCTCCTCCGTCACCCTCCCACCTGCTGACGCATGTTCTTTACGTGAGGTGTGCGTCGCTAATCCCCGAGAGAGAGAGAGAGAGAAAGAGAGAGAGAGAGAGAGAGAGAGAGAGAGAGAGAGAGAGAGAGAGAGAGAGAGAGAGAGAGAGAGAGAGGAAAAAAATAAATCTGCCTATAAAAGCAGGGAAGCCCCCCGCCCGCGCATTGAACCCAGCAGGACCCAGCTCTTCCCTGCACACTGGACAGACCTCGTCTGTCTGTCTGTCTCTGTCTGTCCGTCTGTCCGTCTGTCTTTGTAATTACCGATTATACTTTACGGGGGAGGAGTCTTTTTTTTTTTACTTTGTGTGTGTATGTGTGTGTGTGTGTGTGTCATACCAAGATGTCGCCTGACTGGTTTAAAGTTATTGTTGTCAAACTCGTGTGGGACGGGTTTACGTTTTTTTTTATATTCTGGTAAAAGTGATACAAAGATCAGTTACAGCATGGTTTTATTATTATTATTATTATTATTATTATTATTATTATTATTATTATTATTATTATTATATTTTTATTATTATTGTTGTTGTTATTTATATTATTATTGTTGTTGTTTTTATATTATTATTGTCATTATTATTATTATTATTATTATTATTATTATTATTATTATTATTATTATTATTATTATCATTACTATCATTATTATTATTATTATTATTATTATTATTATTATTATTATTATTATTATCTTATCCCTGGGGATAGGGGAGAAAGAATACTTCCCACGTATTCCCTGCGTGTCGTAGAAGGCGACTAAAAGGGGATGGAGCGGGGGGCTGGAAATCCTCCCCTCTCGTTTTTTTTTAATTTTCCAAAAGAAGGAACAGAGAATTGGGCCAGGTGAGGGTATTCCCTCAAAGGCCCAGTCCTCTGTTCTTAACGCTACCTCGCTAATGCGGGAAATGGCGAATAGTTTGAAAGAAAAAAAAAAAAGAAATTATTATTATTATTGTTATCATTACTATCATTATTATTATCATTATTATTATTATTATTATTATTATTATTATTATTATTATTATTATTATTTATCATCATTATTAACACACACGCTCACACACGCATACACACACACACACACACTCCCCCTCTGCCATTGCTGACCCCTCACCAGGCCCGCTCCTCCGCTCAGCTAGCATTCTTTTCCCCTACCATCTTGACCACATCTTGCCTCAGCCGGCACACCTTCCTTAATTGACGTGCCACTCTCCATAGCTAGCGCGCTATTCTTTGAATGGGATGCCGGTCCCCTTAGCTGGCATACACTTCATCAATCGACGTGCCTGGTACTCCATTCATTGATTGCCTTGCCTTTTCCATTAGCTGGCACACTATTCATTAGCTGGCTTCCCACTCCCCTTAGCTGGGGATCCAGTTATTATTAGCTGGCTTGCGACTACCTTTAGCTGGGACTCCGTTTATCAGCTGATTAGCAACACACAAATGCCCCTTGCTGGCGTGCCATTACACCGTACCTGGCGTGCCCAGTACCCATGACTCATTACCCAGTACTAACCATTGCTGTTACAGGCCAGTGTAGGAAACCGCTGGGAGTCGGTCATTCTTCATGGCTGGCCAGGAGGGAGCGTGAGGGGGGGCTCGGGTGTGTGGTGTAGGGGTAGTGTCGTCGCGTTGTATTGCTATGATCTCAGTGTGTGTAGTCCTGGTGCGCACGATCTTGCTCGGTCTACACTGAGTCTTCCTGCTGCTGTCTCAACCCCTTCATGACCCGTTACTGAAGAGGATCAAATCTCATGTGTATATTTTCCTCGTCTTCTCTTCATTTTCTTGTCCTCCTCGGTGTGTCAGAGATTTGAAGATAACAGAAAATGGGGACGTTCCAAGACTGAGTTGATCCAGGGGAAAAGTTGAAATACCCGTGTGATTACCTCAGGTAACTTCTCTCGCCAGGGACCGACCTGTACATTGTGCCCATCCATGGGGTAGAAGTGTAGTATGTACGTGTTATTGTCGTGTGCTGTGTCCACTTCCAAGGGAGCAGGTGAAAATGTGTAGTTCTCAGAGCATTGTAGTGTTTGAAGGTTTAAAAAGAATCGTATATATTTTTTGTAATTTTTTTTATTGTTTAAAGCCCTTTGAGAGCGCGTTTGTGGTTCGTGAGTTGAGCACACAAAAAACAGTCATTGTAGGTCTTATGAAGTATTGACTGAAGGAGTTATTTTATGAAGTTTCAGATGAGGATGACCTGAATATTTGTCTTTTAAGGAAAACGGACAACCTAAACAATAACAATCACATACATAGCACATAACCACAATCATATACATAACCATAATACATAGGCATCATCACGTACATAGCCATAATAGGGAACCATAATCACATTCATAACCATAACAGGTAACCATAATCACATTCATAACCATAACAGGTAACCATAATCACATTCATAACCATAATAGGTAATCTTAATCACATTCATAACCACAACAGGTAACCATAATCACATTCATAACCATAACAGGTAACCATAATCACATTCATAACCATAATAGGTAATCTTAATCACATTCATAACCACAACAGGTAACCATAATCACATTCATAACCATAACAGGTAACCATAATCACATTCATAACCATAATAGGTAATCTTAATCACATTCATAACCACAACAGGTAACCATAATCACATTCATAACCATAACAGGTAACCATAATCACATTCATAACCATAATAGGTAATCTTAATCACATTTATAACCACAACAGGTAACCATAATCACATTCATAACCACAAATTCATAACCACAACAGGTAACCATAATCACATTCATAACATTGTACTTCACAACACTGAAACTTGAGACACGTCCCTCATGCATCCGCCAAGGCATCAATATCTTTCCCCACAATGATCCACGAACTTATGTCTTCAACCTAGAATCTAAGCTCCCTGGTCGCCTACCTCCTCTCTTCGTGACCTCCCAAGGCAAGAACATCATTGGTGTGGGGTATCAACATCGTTTATATGTTGTGCGTACGATGCGTTCTGGCGTATCATGCCATCCACCTGTGCGTACGATGCGTACTGGCGTATCATGCCATCCACCTGTCTATGGTTGAGCCCCAGGCTTCTTCGTCCCCCTTTGTGGTGGTACGGAATATTGCTGAGACTAACTTCAGGTTGTCTTGTGTCCACCACGGTGATAGATATGAGAGCTGAGCCTCCCCTTCCCACCATTACTGACTTTATTCAAGACCTTGATGCACTTTCTTTTTTTTTTCGTCGTGCCACGTTCCTCAGAAACCCCGCATGCATCTGCCTGCCCCCCTTGTTTTGCATAACATCTACCACAAGTCATTAATGGCCGCAGTCGCCGTTATTCATTTGGGTACCGCATGCGGCTCGACCTTAGTCGATTCCATCAGGCCAGTGTGTCAACAAGTACCAGCAGATCATGCACTAGCATCACTAACACACCGGCACGTCAGACCTCTCTTATGAAGTTGATTATGTAGATTGCCACCAGGGCAGCCCAAGCCTATAAGTCCTACAAGGACTGATATGTTGAAATGGATAACGTGATTATCACCCTTGCTTGACGATACACTGGTTACGTAGACTGACGCATCCTTGAGACGGTAAGGCCGACGCTGCCTGTGTTGTTTGCAACAATAACAACCTCATTTACTCTCAGCAAGGAAAACTTAGCCCTTGGTCCTGCTCTTCCCACTACGATCTCTGTAGTATTCTCATGGCAGTGAGTTACCTCGAGTACTCGCTGTATTATACCCCAGACCCCCAGCCTTTGTTGCCACACTCTTACAGGAGCGCTCTGCAGGAGAGTGTTCCATCAGCCCACTGTGGCGGACGTGAGCGTCATAACCATGTGGATAATCTCGCTATCTATGTCCAATTTACCTTCGTTCCCCCTCCCCTACACCAGACTTGGTGAAAAGTAACTTTAAGACAAAGTCCGCGCTGACCAAACCGCATTTGCCCGCGAGGACGGAGACAAGACCTCGTAGCTGTAGTGTTGTGCGCTATGATCATTTAAGACTAAAGACACATCAATAGTGAAGGCGTCCATACCCCATACCACACAGTGTTATACTGTAATTGCCAGGATACTCCTAGGGTACAGGTGTACATGTGGCAGCAACGTCGCGAGAAGGGTACAGGTGTACATGATCCAGAACATTCTACACCTCGTGAACGTAAACATGTCCCCCCAAATCACTGGTTCTAAACTCAAGTCTTACCGTTTCGACACCTTTATGATTATTGACGGTAATATCCTTGCTGACATTCTGATACTATCTAGAATTCGCCATTTCCTGAGCTGTGTAAACACCTGTGTAATCATGGCGGGTACCAGCGCGCTCTGTAGCTACAGTATCCAGCGTGTAATGTACCTTGACCGTTTTTGTACTACTGTGAGTGTTGACAGCCTGCACGAGTGGCAGTATATTCTGTAACTGTATACCCAACACGTATACCTTTGACCTCTCACACTGCTGTTCATGAGTTAATGACTGAACGTTACAGTGCGTCTTTTTGCACATATACATACCTTTGTGTACATGTAATTTGTTCGTGTATACACGGCGATTCGAATGCTAACAAGATGTTCTGTATATGTATGATGAATTTGTATTACACAGATATTGTGTCCTATGTTGCTGTCAGCACCGCTCACAGTCCTGTAACTATATATATCATGTATTGGATGTTTCCTACACCTCCTTACCCCATGATGAGGGGGGGGGACCCCTGTGGGTTCCTGGGCCCCACTCGGGCCCCACCTATCACCCTCCTATGTCCATGTAGTGTACCCACTGTACGCTCATTGCTGGCCTCCACCTGCCTCGCGATATATGCCCTTCACTACTGTGTCTCGCTGAAATTCTTTGTCTGTGTTGTATCTTGACAATAGATATTTTAAAGCTAAAAAGGAACAGAAACCAGAATCACAAGCGTAAACATAACCAGAATCACATACATAGATATAACCGTAATCACATACATAGATATAACCGTAATCACATACATAGATATAACCGTAATCACATACATAGATATAACCGTAATCATATACATAGATATAACCGTAATCACATACATAGATATAACCGTAATCGCATACATAACCAACCAGAATCACATACTTAACCATAACAATCACATACTTATAATGTAATTGAAATCGTCTCGTTAGAAGTTAATTGATACTTTTAATATACCTGAACTCGCCTCGTTGAAAAAGTTAATTGAGGTTTCCCAAGGCTATATTTATTGTACATCACGTTTTCTTTGTTTCATGTGAAGCAACGCCACATTTTTCCTCTTCAGTGGCCTTTCAATTTCCCGGTTATTGAATGTCGTTTTGTGTGTGTGTGTATGTGTGTGTGTGTGTGTGTGTGTGTGTGTGTGTGTGTGTGTGTGTGTGTGTGTGTATATATATATATATATATATATATATATATATATATATATATATATATATATATATATATATATATATATATTTCATGTGTGGCGGGGTGGCGACGGGAATGAGTAAAGGCAGCAAGTATGAATTATGTACGCGTATATATGTATATGTCTGTGTGTGTGTATGTGTGTATACGTTAAAATGTGTAGGTATGTATGTGTGCGTGTGTGGACGTGTATGTATATACATGTGTATGTGGGTGGGTTGGGCCATTCTTTCGTCTGTTTCCTTGCGATACCTCGCAAACGCGGGAGACAGCGACAAAATATAATGAAAATTAATATATATATATATATATATATATATATATATATATATATATATATATATATATATATATATATTATATTTTTTTTTTTTTAAAAATTTATTATTATTATTATATATTTTAATTTCCCGGGGTAGGGGGGAAAAAAATACTTCCCACTATTTCCCCGCGTTCCCTAGAAGGGGACCCAAAAGGGGTGGGGCGGGGGGGTGGAAACCTCCCCCCCCTTTTTTTTTTTTTTTAATTTTTCCCAAAAAAAACCGAGAAGGGGCCCTTTAGAATTTCCCCCCAAAGGGCCCCCCTCTTTCTTAACCTACCCCCTTTAATTTCGGGGAAAAGGGGAATATTTGAAAAAAAAAAAAAAAAGAAATTATTATTATTATTGTTTTCATTACTAAACATTATTATTATCATTATTATTATTATTTTAATTTTATTAATTTTTATAATTATTATTATTATTTATCATCATTATTAAAACCCCCACGCTTTACAACAATTTCCACAAAAACACACACTTCCCCCCCCCCTGCCATTGCTGACCCCCCCACCAGGGCCCCCTCCCCGCTCCTACTTTTTTTTCCCCTACCATCTTGACCACATCTTGCCTCAGCCGGCACACCTTTCCCTTTAAATTTACGTCCCCCCTCCATACTAACCCCGCTATTCTTTGAATGGGATGCCGGTTTCCCCTTTGCTGGCATACCCCTTTATTTAAAACGGTTTCCTGGGACTCCATTCTTGATTTCCTTGCCTTTTTTTTTTTAGCGGGACACTATTCTTTTGCTGGGGTTTCCCCCTCCCCTTAACGGGGGTCCAGTTTTTTATTAGCTGGGTTGGATACCCCTTTTGCGGGAAATCCGTTTTTCATGAAAAGCAACACACAAATCCCCTTCTGGCTTCCATTACCCGTACCCGGTTGCCCATACCCAGACTCATTACCCAGTACTAACCATTGCTGTTACACCAGTGTAGGGAAAACCCCTGGGATCTCATTCCCTTTATGGCCCCGGGCCCAAGGGGGCTGAGGGGGGCCCGGTTGTGTAGTGGGGGTGTCGTCGCGTTTTTTTTATTGGTTAAGTTTTGTTAAACCCTGGGAAATTTTGTTTTTAATATTTTTGTGCTTTTTAACCCCCCTTTTTTTTTTTTTTTTTTTTTTTTTTTTTTTTTTTTTTTTTTTTTTTTTTTTTACTTTTTGGGTTAAAATTTGTGTTTTTTTGTTTTTTTTTTGTTTTGTGGTTCCAAAATTTGAAGGTTTTAAAGAAAAGGGGTTTCCCAAACCTTGGGGGGGTTGAAACCTGGAAAATTTAAAAAACCCGGGGTTTTTTTTTTTTATTATTTCTTTCCCGGGGGTAAGGGGGGAAAAATTTCCCCATTTCCCCCCGGGGGTAAAGGGATTAAAAGGGGTAGCGGGGGCTGGTTCCCCTCCCGGGACGTTGTGTAGTTTGGTGTGTGTATTAAATTTAAAAAATTTTATATATTTTTTTTTTTTTTTTGTTTAAAGCCCTTTGAGAAGGGGTTTTTGGGTTTGTGATTTAGCACACAAAAAACTTTAATTTTAGGGCTTAAAATATTTACTAAGGGGTTATTTTATGAAGTTTCCCGATGGGGGAAAGACCTGAATAAATTTTCTTTTAAGGGAAAAAGGACAACCTAAACAATAACAATCACATACATAGCACATAACCACAATCATATACATAACCATAATACATAGGCATCATCACGTACATAGCCATAATAGGGAACCATAATCACATTCATAACCATAACAGGTAACCATAATCACATTCATAACCATAACAGTAACCATAATCACATTCATAACCATAATAGGTAATCTTAATCACATTCATAACCACAACAGGTAACCATAATCACATTCATAACCATAACAGGTAACCATAATCACATTCATAACCATAATAGGTAATCTTAATCACATTCATAACCACAACAGGTAACCATAATCACATTCAAACCATAACAGTAACCATAATCACATCATAACCATAATAGTAATCTTAATCACATTCATAACCAAACAGGTAACCATAATCACATTCATAACCATAACAGGTAACCATAATCACATTCATAACCATAATAGGTAATCTTAATCACATTTATAACCACAACAGGTAACCATAATCACATTCATAACCACAAATTCATAACCACAACAGGTAACCATATCAATTCACATTCCATAACCATTTACATTGTACTACAACACTGAAACTTGAGACACGTCCCTCATGCATCCGCCAAGGCATCAATATCTTTCCCCACAATGATCCACGAACTTATGTCTTCAACCTAGAATCTAAGCTCCCTGGTCGCCTACCTCCTCTTCGTGACCTCCCAAGGCAAGAACATCATTGGTGTGGGGTATCAACATCGTTTATATGTTGTGGTACGATGCGTTCTGGATCATGCTCCACCTGTGCGTCGATGCATGCGTATATGCCATCCACCTGTCTATGGTTGATCCCAGGCTTCTTCGTCCCCCTTTGTGGTGGTACGGAATATTGCTGAGACTAACTTCAGGTTGTCTTGTGTCCACCACGGTGATAGATATGAGAGCTGAGCCTCCCCTTCCCACCATTACTGACTTTATTCAAGACCTTGATGCACTTTCTTTTTTTTTTC
>NC_092224.1:20199348-20211848 GCF_036320965.1 Panulirus ornatus
TTCCCCAGTGAGTTATGGGGAGGTATTTCCCCAGTGAGTTATGGGGAGGTATTTCCCCAGTGAGTTATGGGGAGGTATTTCCCCAGTGAGTTATGGGGAGGTATTTCCCCAGTGAGTTATGGGGAGGTATTTCCCCAGTGAGTTATGGGGAGGTAGTTCCCCAGTGAGTTATGGGGAGGTAGTCCCCCAGTGAGTTATGGGGGAGACAGTCCCCGAGAGTTATGTGTGATCAGTTGGAATTTAATGCTTTTGTATAATTTAGGAGCCACAGGAGCGTGAAGAAGTGTAGAGTCTATAATTATCCGTTGAACGTACTAAGAAGCGTTGTATGATTATGTATTGTTCATTATCTCATAATACGTTCACGTCCTGTCTGTTATCGGAGAAGTGACGTATTTCATTAACTTTTCTTTTTTCAATACGGTCACATCCTCTGTGTGATCGTATAAGCAAAGTATTACTTTATATTAACCCTTAATACGGTCCTGGAGTTGGTCATGTTCTTTCTTTAATACGGTCCCGTCCTTTATGTTAACGTACGAGTGGCGGAGGAACCATCCGTTATTCCGTTTTCTTTCTAGGTTCGTAATTGCCTCTGCCACAGTAGCGAGGTAGTTAGCGTCAGGAACACACGGATGATGACAGTTATTGAGTATTTCCGGTGCTGTGTTGGGCCACACATACGGTGATGGATGGTAATACGATGAAGGCGAGAATGATGAAGTACACTGGAGGGTACCAAGTTACACTGGAGGGTACTGTGGTACAGTGGAGGGTACTAAGGTACACTGGATGGTACTATGGTACAGTGGAGGGTACTGAGATACAGTAGAGGGTACTAAGGTACAGTGGAGGGTACTGTGGTACAGTGGAGGGTACTGAGATACAGTAGATGGTACTGAGGTACAGTGGAGGGTACTGTGGTACAGTGTAGGGTACTGAGATACATTAGAGGGTAGTGAGGTACAATGGAAGGTATTAAGGTACAGTGAATGGTACTAAGGTACAGTATAATGTAGGGAGAAGGTACATACATGTAAGGATGATATGGTAGGGTGGAAGGCTCGGGCCAGCACTCCTCAACTATGGGAACAATAGGGTCTTGTGCTTGTCGTGTGGGTGAGGCGGGGACACGACCTCGAGGGCCACACGAGTACCTCCTTGTAAGGAGACTTCCCCCCACACACTACACCACCCAGGACCGTCCCGCCCTCAAGAGGACGTCCTGTTCTGTCTTGTGCGACACAAAAGACTTAAAATATAACCCCAGGTCGTCTGTCGTAGGTCAGGTCACTGGACGAGCTGCTGACGAAAACTGATACGATGGGGAATGTTTCTCGCGTGTGTCGTCTTACTGCTCGACCTCTGGACTACTGTGTCTCGTAAGTGGACACGTGGGAATCCAGGTGTTCTATCCGTCCGTCCGTCCGTCCGGAGCGGAGCGGAGCGGGGCTGCCCTTTGTTCGCAGCCCTACAACGAACTGAGCGATGGGAATAGAAATCTGATATATAGGTTATTCTTCTCTCTCTCTCTCTCTCTCTCTCTCTCTCTCTCTCTCTCTCTCTCTCTCTCTCTCTCTCTCTCTCTCTCTCTCACGTCCTTCCGTGCTCAAGAGGTTTACTCGCCATGTCTCTCACACAAGACCTACTTGGAAGTAAAGGGTCTTTGGGTCTCTACCTGGAGAGTCTATGGTGGGTCCTCTCACGTCCTGTACAGTGTCCAGCCCCCTTCCTCCCAGACCGTCCCCTGCCGGCCGGCCCGGCCCGTCACCTCCATGTCGACGCTGTGTCACGCAGGGTTTACACGACGCGACGTTATATTCACTCTCACTTGTGGTGACTGGGTGATAGGGCACCGCTGACCAGGTCCTGGACATGATCACCTTCCATGAGTAGTGGTAAGATCCGGTCTGTATTGTGTCGTATTTGGACAAGTAAACTGTAGTCACGATTTTGTTTGTTTTTTGCGTGTTATTATTATTATTAGTGGCAGACGACACACACGTAACTCTGCGTTGTTTCGTAGGGCGTTGGGAGTAGTAAACTACGCGCGGAGTTCTGGGCAGTTTTTTTTTCTTTCTTGCGCTGGTGTTTGTGTGGCCTCGCGAGGCAGGAGGACGTAAAGCCGTCCTTACACTTACACTGGTGGAAAACCCATCATCATCGCTGTTGTCAAATGTTTAAGTCCCGAAGTATTTTTGTGCCTGAGCGAGACGTGGCTCGGGAGTACAGTACGTCTGGTGTGTAACATTACTGCACCCTGGTGTGTAGCGGAAGTACATGGGTGTCATTCCAGTTGTCCAGGGAAGGTGAGGAGAGACGTCCAGGGGTTCCAGGTTATATTGTCTGGAAGGTGGAATGATGACCTGTCCAGTAGAACAGTATGAGAAGTTTGGCATAAATCAAGCTTGAGTTATGAGTTGTTCCGTCGCTGTCGTCCAACACAGACGGGCACATGTGGACATACGAGAGATGGCGCACCACGAGGGTAGAGCTTCCTCCCCCGTACTGTACACATGGGTGGTTACACACACACACACACACACACACACACACACACACACACACACACACACACTCAGTCACACGTACACACACACACACACACACACACACGTAGCATTTTAAAGGCTCACCTTTAACCTCATACCTAAGTCTTGGTAACCAAGTTAACCACACTGTTTTTTTCCCACAGATCCTTTAAGCTGTTTGTTGCTGTAGTGCACAGCTTTGCATCACAGCTGTAGCCTGGCTTATCAGGTATTCTCTGGTACAGATTTATGGAGGGCGTTATTTTTTGTTACCTTTTTTTTCCCTATTTCATTTTTTCACTAGTTGGTTGATGATAGTACTTGTGTGTGTGTGTGTGTGTGTGTGTGTGTGTGTGTGTGTTTGCTGATAGTGCACAGGATAGCACGTGACCCGCACGTCGGCTTTGTCCATTTTAAGTGGGATAACCAGGTTCCCTCCCTTCCATAACCAGCCCTCACCCGTGGTTGTTGGAGGGAGTATATTCTCAGTAATGAGGACACGCCAGATTAAACAGTAGGTTTGCCCGGGTTGTATGCCTTCTCTCAGGGGCTAGATTAAAAATAGAATTGGTTTCATCCTCAGGTTATGGACCACAGGTGAGCAGTAGGATTAATAACAGCGTCTACTGAGAGCATTTTTCGTTCCTCATTATAAAGGTATCTTTTTGTTTTAAACGTACTTAATTGTGCATACCTTGGCACGCCAAGTATAGCATTTTAATTCTGTCTCAGGTTCACTCAAAGCCTACAATCCTGAGATTTTAAGATGTGCTCGTCTTTTTAAAGGGCGCATATTGTGCCAAACGTTTTTTTGTTTTTTCACTGCCATCTGTCGTAAGCTCTGAATTTAAGGACGTTATTTATGGCTTGTATCGTCGATCTCGTCATCTATATGAAACGTACGATCGTATGGCTCTCCACAGACGTCGTCTCCAGACACTGGCTTCAAGGGTCGTAGCGCCCTTACACCCAGCGTGGATCATGTCACGTTTACACTGCACGACACAGGGAGACACCTGACACACGACGGTGGTCAATTTGTACCCTCAAGATGAATGCGCTCAACGGCGCTGTTTCAGGGTAATGATGACCTGGCAGCGCCCTCGGTGTTTTATTGTCCGCACTGACGTGGTATCACTGCTTGTACACTCACACACACAGCTCTTGGTAATGGCTTCCATTACCAGCGCTGGGGGTGTGTTACTCCTCCTCTCTCTCCTGCTCCTCTGTCTTCTCAGCCTGGCTGGACGCTGTGGCCCCCTGGCAGATCCATCTGATGTTCGCCAGGAATTGTGGAAGATTTTAAGGTGTCGTTGCTGGTGGTGGTGTGAGGGGCCTTCAGTGTGCCGGCTGCTGCAGGGTTTACCATACACCGACCTTCGTCAGGTTAAGGTACATTCTCAAGTGCTCCTGCAGACAGAGGTATGGAGACAGTAAGGGACCGTTCTGATGGAAGGTGTTTCCTGGTCCTCTGTCTCGACAGGGAGAGACAGAGGACCCGGTACAGCCGCCACCGAGAGCGTATCAGAACTTCGAAACTTTCCATGAGTTTCATCCGCCATTGTACGTGTGACATAAGAGCTTCCTCCAGTGTCCTGACTTTCGCTCGGGGTCAGAATCACGGTCTGCCATGATTCGGGAGGGGGTCGGGGTGAGACGAGACGACTTTCCATTATTTCGTGTCAGGGTCGGGGAGGTGCGTGCATCCACAGGGTCCGAAAGACCTTATTTTTTTATGCCTATTTTTTTTTTTCGACGTTTATATTGCCACGTCCTTGATGTGGCGGCCATCGTCCATGGGTCACTGCACCGCTTCCTGTTCTAATTAAGTCAGAAGCGGAGGCAACGCCATGAATGTCCCTGCACACAGGCAGCCGCAGCTCCTGCATTGCAATACACGATATGCAGTGGAGGCCTCCGTGTTGCTAACACTATTTGCTCTGAGCTGCTCCACTTCACCGTAGTCCTTTCAGCATTTAAACTGTATGACGGTCGGCCTTCCCGCAACAGTCACAGGCTTGTTATTCTGGGCATGTGTAGAGGGCCCTCCAGACAGACCTGGCACAGATCTACCTCGTTATCTCTTTGGAAAAGGTACCAAACGCCAGTCAAAAAACCCTCAACCTGGTCGTGTTTCTTTCTTTGGTACGCCGAAGTCTTCCTGGACATTTTTTGTCTGAGGTGCCACTCCTGTTTGCTGGAAGTTGTTGCCCTCCGAGTTGCCTCATACGCTGGCAGAAATGATCCACAGCATCAGGGAATGTCTTGTACTACCCGGTGCCACCTGGTCCCCGTGTCTCTCATCATTACTTGCCTTGCACTTGTCCTTCGTGAGTCTAGTGTATCGTGCAGATGCAGTTGATGACGTGGTTTCATAAAGTTTGCAATAAGCATCATTACCAACTTGGTAAAATATATATATATATATATATATATATATATATATATATATATATATATATATATATATATATATATATATATAAACCATCAGTTCATATCATTGGTTGGTTTAGTAAGCCTGTATGAAACGTATGACCCACAAGTGGCTGCCGCAGACACGTTCAACCCCAGAACACTGGATCCGGTAACCTCGTGTCCCTTCTGCAGTTGACATACAAAAGTGAGCAATGTGTTTATAATGACACGGGTCACACTCGGTGACGTGGGTCCTCCTCGACCCCAGACCACGATGTGGATGACCAGTCACGCCCGAAGATGTGCAGAGCAGAGGGTGGTGGTCAGTACAAACGATCACTCATGTTGTATATTATTTCCTAAAGATTTTTATTGTGTGTCACGTTAGGGCATCGTGTATTCAGGACTTGCATGACAGACTCTGTCACGGGAGTTTATTTTTTTTCTTTAATGTTTTAAGCGTCTGTACATTATGTTGAAGAATACTTTGACAGAAATAAGCAAGTACCGAAAATAAGAATGAACTTGATTATTTTTACATTATTTTTTTGTCTATGATATTCTCGATTTTCGTCCTGTGTGTAGAACACCAAACTAGTGTAATTCATATTCATGTATATCCCCTCAACTTGTATGTACCAGTAAGACATTATTTCCGATTACGGGGTCGTGGCTACGCCTAGTAGTATTGACCACTCCCGCTGTATTGTGTCACATGTGGCCCGTGTGGTGTGGGAGTCGGGTCGTCCAGGCCACAAGGCTAGGTGGTCGTAGGCGTCCCCGCTTGTGTGCTGACTCTGGGAGGCAGTCAGCGCACAGTCTGTGGAGGTTGGTTGTATGTTGTATTACATCCGAGTGTTTGGCTTTTCTTGCCGGGTTGTGTTGTTGCACGATAGCGCCAGTGTGTGAGGAATTGTGTGGGACACGTCGTAGGACTGGTGAGGAATTGGGAAGTAAAAGGTTACGTAATACTGTCTGCCTTTATTCATTCCCATCGCCACCTCGCCACACATGAAATAACAACCCCCTCCCCCCTCATGTGTGCGAGGTAGCGCTAGGAAAAGACAACAAAGGCCACATTCGTTCACACTCAGTCTCTAACTGTCATGTAATAATGCACCGAAACCACAGCTCCCTTTCCACATCCAGGCCCCACAGAACTTTCCATGGTTTACCCCAGACGCTTCACATGCCCTGGTTCAGTCCATTGACAGCACGTCGACCCCGGTATACCACATCGTTCCAATTCACTCTATTCCTTGCACGCCTTTCACCCTCCTGCATGTTCAGGCCCCGATCACTCAAAATCTTTTTCACTCCATCTTTCCATATGTTTTATTTATTATTCATTTATTTTGCTTTGTCGCACACACACACACACACACACACACACACACACACACACACACACACACACACACATACACACACACACAGTGTCCGCAAAAACCTTGCCCGCCTCCCTATACTTATCATTACTCTTTTCGCCTTGATTGCCATCTGCAGACGTCTGGTCATGGAATTGGCAAGGTTCCTGAGGTGTTCTGCATCCATGTTGTGGGTCCATAGGGTCCTGATCTGGATGAGAAGAGACACTGATGAGGTGTTGCAGGGTGCAGCCGCCTGATCGTGCGTTCTGAGAGCTAAACGCACTAACGACATCTCACGTGCACCCAGATTTTCTTACTTCCAGACGAGAATCCGGGATCTCACTTCCTTACAGGAAAGTGAGAGCCAGCCATCTTGAAGCACAGGTGGAGAAAATACGGCGTTCAGAAGGAAAATTCTTGAAATGAAGTGATAAGCAGGAGGACTAAAGAGAGAACATCCTACCTCAAGATAGCATGAGGCACACTGAGACGGGCAGCTGGTACTGACACCTTTAGAAACTCTTAGTCTCACCGACCTGGTGTAAGGCAAGTAGACGAGTAGGAAGAGAGGAGAGAGAATTGTTCCAAATGAAGTTTGGCCTGCGGCAGGGGTGTAAGGTCGCTATGACTGCTTAATTTGTTTATGGATGGGGTGGTGAGGAAGGTAAATGCAAGTATTGGAGAGGGAGGCGAGTATGCTGTGTAAAGGAGATGAAGAGGCTTGGGAAGTGAGTCAGTTGTTGTTTGTTTATGATACAGCACTGGCGACAGATTCAAGTGAGAAACTGCAGAAGTTTCTCACTCACAGAAGGAGTAACTTGAGAGGAAATGCGAATAAAAACAAGGTTTGATTATTAAGTTTAGCAGGGTAGAGGGGTAGGTTAGTTGGTGTTGTGAGTCTGAATGGAGAAAATTTGGAGGAAGTAGATTGTTTGAGATACCTAGGAGTAGGATATGGCAGCGAATAGAATCGTGGAGGTGGAAGTGAGTCATAGGGGTGGGGGGGGGGGGGGGGGGGGTGAACGGTTCTGGGTATACTGAAGAATGTGTGTGGAAGGAGAGGTTGCCACCATGGAGAGCGAAAATGGGTATGTTTGAAGGTATAGTAGTCCGGATGCGAGGTGTTTGCATTTTGTTGCATTCGGTGCATTTCTCACGATAGCTCGAGAACGGATGTTTGCGAGTGCAGCCCTTCTTTGTTTCTGGCGCTACCTTGCCAACAAAGGAAACGGCGATCAAGTGTGTGTGTGTGTGTGTGTGTGTGTGTGTGTATATATATATATATATATATATATATATATATATATATATATATATATATATATATATATATATATATATATAGTTACATAACACAGGATAACACTATCTTAAAGTCATGGGATTAAATCAAACACCAGCATAAAAACTACATATAATCCAAGAACTAAAGAGTACAAAATAACAGAAACACATGAATCAGGCACAAATCATTTACGTTAACATTGAACATGAGTTTAACATTCCAGGTAAGATTTCAAACCAGGAGATCTCTTTCCTTTATGACTTTGTCTTCAGTAATATGATTCAAGATACACTTATTGTTGGACATTTCTCTGACAAGTTACAATACTCTATGACACTCGAAACTAAATGACAGAGGCAATTCAACACCGTGGAATTTATCTCGCGCACTTCACTCAGGCTACGGGCTTTGGAACAGAGGGAAAACCACTTAACTCGCTGGGCTTGAGAGGAATCGAGGCTCAGCGGGTGTCAGAGGTGTTTATTGCAGGTAGCAGCGACTTGCGCCCGCCCTGTTACCCTAGCTTCAAGGTGGGATTGGTGAAGGGTGACCGATAGTGCCACACTTGTTTGGCTATGGGCCTAAGGTCCAGTTGTGATTGGAGGAGGGTGGCTCCAAAGTGCCACTCCTACTTGGCTGGAGGATCCTAAGTCCGTCCCACACCTTGCCTAAGGCTCAACCTCCTCTTATCATGACAGCGACGACCATGTACAGGAGGGCATATCACCTCGCTGACCTCCCATCTTGACCACTAGTCGCCAAGCCTCGGATGTAAGGTCCAAGTGTTGTGGTTAACTGGATTGATGGCTCGGCAACCCTCACACTTGACCCCAGCGGCCATCTGGATTCTCAGAGGTTTGGGAATCCAGCAGGCCTAATGGTGCTGGGCCTCTCCTCGGTCGTCCTGCCATAAAATATCGCACACCATAACAGCAAAGACACCCACTCATACATATATACACGAACATGTGGGTACACACACACACACACACATGTTCGTAACAATGTACGTATATATAATGGTTAGATTTCTTTTTGAAAAATATCACAATAAATATATCGATAGACTAATTGATAGTCGGCACTATTTCTTGAGAAAACTCGGGATTGTTGGTCATACTAGAACTCTCCTTTTAAGCGGATGATGAAGACTCTCTCTCTCTCTCTCTCTCTCTCTCTCTCTCTCTCTCTCTCTCTCTCTCTCTCTCTCTCTCTCTCTCTCTCTCTCTCTCTCGGGTTCTGGCTTCCGATTTATCCTAGGTTCATGTATATTTATGCACATCTTGCCCTAGTGGTATATTACTCCTAGTGAGAGTGACGTAGGTGTAAGCATGATCTGTTGGTGGCTTCTTGGTATGACGTGGTGTGCTTGGTGTATGCCAGTATCGTACGGTATAGCATGGTCCAGATAGTAACACTCGCACATCCCTTTGGGACGAACACACGCCAGGCGGTCTCAGACGACTTCTACCTCCGGGGACTGGCAGCAGGTCGGCGCTAAGTGTGATGAAGTTCTCAACGTATTAAAGTATGTTAATGCTTTCGGTCATAGCGTCTCAGGTACTGGAGGTCAGAGAGACTTCTCCATGTCTCGTGGAAAAAGTCCTTTCGACTCGAGGCTCCAGGGAAACGAGAGGGGAGAAAGTGATGTGTGTGTGTGTGTGTGTGTGTGTGTGTGTGTGTGTGTGTGTGTGTGTGTGTGTGTGTGTGTGGGAGACTCGCGTGGAGTGACGGGAGGAATTTGAAATGACACAGTGTGTGTGTAGTGTCAGGTGAAGACGACGTGGATGGAGAGGCACCAAACTCCCTCTCCCATTTAAGTTTTCTGAACAGGTTGAAGACGCTGTCTGTACTCTGACTTAGACTTAGTGTAAGGAAAGGACAGAAGTGCTCCTTGCACTCTAGGCCAGGCTGAAGTGCACCATGCACTCTAGGTCACAGGAGGTGAAAGATGAACATTGCACTTCGCATTCTGGTTGGGCGGCTTGAAGGGGAAAGTAGAAATGCACTCTGCATCCAGGATCAGAGAAACTGAACAGTTGATTGCCAAAATGCACGTTGCATGCTAAGGACCTGCGGTCCGTCGTAGATACCTTGTGGCCTCCTGTAATGTTATGTCTGGTGTCGCCTCCGGGGATAAAGTGGAGAAATGCAGGTCCTGGTTATCTGGCGGTTTCTTGGTTACGATTTTTCAGGTGTTGCGCTGATTATGATTTAAAACACAGGTGTTTTGAGTGTATTTTTTTTAAAGACAGGTGTTTTAAATGTAATTCTCAAGACAGGTGTTTTGAATGTAATGCTTAAGGTAGGTGGTTTGAATGTAATCTTTAAGAAAGTTGCTTTGAATGTATTCCTTAAGATAGGTATATTGAATGTAATTCTTAAGGTAGGCGGTTTGAATGCTTTCTTTGAGATAGTTGTCTTGAATGTAATCCTTAAGATAGGTGTTGTGAATGTAATCCTTAAGATAGGTGTTGTGAATGTAATTCTTAAGATAGGTGTTGTGAATGTAATCCTGAAGGTATGTGCTTTGAATGTAATTTGTAGCTTTGTGTGCTGAACATGGTGATGTTAAGGAGATTCCTTTTATGTCTTGTTGGATTTTTCCCCCAAGTGATAGACGGGGAGCGTTGAGGTTGACGCTGTACTGGGATTAACTATGTCGGTAGGTGATTAGCTAGGTCGTTAGCTAGGTCGTCAGATGGGTCGTTAGCCAGGTCGTCAGATGGGTCGTTAGCTAGGTCGTTAGCTAGGTCGTCAGATGGGTCGTTAGCTAGGTCGTTAGCTAGGTCGTCAGATGGGTCGTTAGCTAGGTCGTCAGATGGGTCGTTAGCTAGGTCGTTAGATAGGCTGGTTGACGCGCATGCCGTTAAGTGTTGTACTGCTCTTTAGGACTTGACAATACGCGACCGTGAGTGCAAGTACCTTCTGCACTCTTATATCTTAGGTGTTTTACGCACCTGTTCGTCTCCGCTCCGGCTGGGTCACTCATCACCCGAGAGGTCACAACCTGTCCCAGATACTGTGGTATATATACTTTGGTATATACCATTTACCACAGCTCTACTACGGAACCTGCTACTTCTGTACTACTTTTTTCCCCCTGAATTCGTACAGCTCTTGTCTTCCTAAGATCTATCAGTCAGTTAAAGATCGGGTGATTTTTTTTTTATGATCATTCAACCCCCTTCAGGAGGTACGACTTGGTGGGGTAATTGTTGGTGAGAGTGATGCATAATGCAGGAATACGATGGCGAAGGTGTTGAGGAGAGCTCATTTTTAATCATTTATTTATTCATTTTGTTGTTATTGTAGGTTCCAGTCACGGGCAAAAGTCCACATCATCAAGGCCGGGCCCGTAATTGAAATACGTGCAACATCAACCCCTGGTGTTGTGAAAAAAAAGAGGGACGGGGATGTTGGGTCGTGTATATACATACCCTTGGATGAAGGTTACTGTATGATCTAGTAATTGTTGATATGTTCATGATGTTTACGATGGTGCTTTTCTTGTAGCAGTTTGTAAGAGGTCTGTTACGAACATGTGTGTGTGCCCACATGTTCGTGTATATATGTATGGGTGTGTGTCTGTGTGGTTATGGTGCCGAACTGCAACTTGGGAGACGTGGGATCTCAAGGGGCGGTAGAGATGGTGTTGACTCGATGTGCTTCAGGTACCAAACTGCTACTCGGGGACGAGGGATCTCATGCGGCGTTAGAGGTGGTGTTAGATGCGGTTCTGGTGCTGAACTACAACGAGGGATCTCATATGGCTGCAGGAGATGACGGTGGCATGATGGTGCAGGGAACCTAACCATTGCGCTTATGACGTATAAACGTAAAGAAACATTATTTTAGTCGTGTTTTTATTTATGTATACTGTAGCCCTATTGTCTTGTGGTAACTGTATTTTTTTATTGTAGTTTTGTCATGGGTTTCTACGCTGTCGGATGAAACTGGCTCATTTTTTTTATATGTAATGTTTATGTACCTCACTGAATTCTTGGAATGTCTTAAAAATCAAGAACAGTAACTTCCAGAAACATGAAGGAATGAGTATTCCTTGGAATGTCTCATAAAAGTGAGGGAGGGAGGGGGAAGGGGGGGAAGGGGGACTGGTGCAAATAAACAATTATATTTGTTGTTAAACTCTTTTGTTTGTCGTATCATTAACGCACGGGTTAATTAGTGACGAGGAAGATCAGCTGGTGTATATATATATATATATATATATATATATATATATATATATATATATATATATATATATATATATAGGGGAGAAAGAATACTTTTCACGTATTCCCTGCGTGTCGCAGAAGGTGACTAAAAGGGAAAGAAGCGGGGGGCTGGAAATCCTCCCCTCTCGTTTTTTTTTTTGTTTTTTTTTTCAATTTTCCAAAAGAAGGAACAGAGAAGGGGGCCAGGTGAGGATATTCCCTCAAAGGCCCAGTCCTCTGTTCTTAATGCTACCTCGCTAACGCGGGAAATGGCAAATAGTATGAAATAAAAAAATGAATATATATATATATATATATATCATGTGTGTGTGTGTGTGTGTGTGTGTGTGAGGAAAGAAATCTTGTAAGTCAGTTTTGATTTAAATATAGAGACGTTAGCGTAAATAGACGGCGAGTTGTGTACTTTCCATGAAAGTTGTGGAGTTAACGAACCTCCGGCAGTGAGGGGCTGGCTCGTCTGGCCGGGTTTCCCTTGGCTTTATTTCGTCCTCTAATTAGCTAACTGGAAGAAACTGGAATAAGACATTAATGTGGAGTATGTGGTTTTTCTTTATGTATGTGTGGTATGTGTGTGTGTGTGTGTGTGTGTGTGTGTGTGTGTGTGTGTGTGTGTGTGTATCACGCTGTTGGGTTCCTGTCGTCTCTTGGAACACTA
>NC_092224.1:20216848-20241848 GCF_036320965.1 Panulirus ornatus
GAGTGGAAGTACGTGGACGAGTGTCCATTGGGTGTCGGCGATGACGGACAGTTCTCACCTTATATCGCCCTCCAGGACACATTCACCGTCCAGCCTGCCAGTATGGTCTCCCACGAGCCAAACCAACGCAGTAGTCATGCATGTCAGCCTTGCCTCCAGCCCTCCCCCACACCCTACTGTCACACTAGGCCTCAGCCTGCTCCAGGTCGTACAGTGCACGTAAATGCTCGGTGTCGCACTGGACTGTACGCTGTACAGACAGGACCTCACCTCTATCCTCAGATCCTCCCGCTGATCATCGCCACACTCCACGTCCATTCATGATTTATGGCAGCTGAACTGTGTGCCTGACTTGAGGAACATCACCGTAGCTTTTCTCAAGACTGACTCACCTCTGCCTCCCCCGCCTGGTCTTCCCCAGCCACCGTGATCACCATCAGTGATCAGTAGAGTGCCGTCATGGTGTTGGCCTAAAGATCGTCTGTTTAACTCGGCTTTCTGGTGGTAACACAGGGCCAATCTCTCCCTCTACCCTTTACCCACCCCCTCGCAGTCAGTACTGTGTGAATTTTCTCTGGTTACTGTTGCCCTTTACCTGCAGGGGATTCAGGTAGTGGGTTAACATTATTGTTATTATTATTATTATTATTATTATTATTATTATTATTATTATTATTATTATTATCATCATTATTATTATTATTACTATTATCATTACTATTATTATTAACACACACACACACACACACACACACACACACACACACACACACACACACACACACACACACACACACACGTTCCCCCCCTACACCTAATATGCAGGGCAGGACACCCTCCCACGGTGAACTGTCACATAAACCAGAAACATAAAATTTCCCTTTTGACGTCCAGGGACGGGTGGCGGGGTGGGTGTGTGTGTGTGTGTGTGTGTGTGTGTGTGTGTGTGTGTGTGTGTGTGTGTGTGTGTGTGTGTGGGGGGGGGGGGGGTCATACACACACACACACACACACACACACACACACACTGGGGAGAAAACGTCCGTCGTGGGGGCGAGCGAGGGTTTGACCAATTATTTCTGGAGTGGTGGCGAGTGTGACACGTTGCCTGGTGTTTACCCCAGGTGCTGGTGTTGTTACCCCTGCTCCCCTCACCTGCAGGGTGGCCAGGGCCTTTTGTGAAACCTCCTCCCCTTCCACCTCACTCTTTACCTTCTCCCTTATCTCCCCCTAGCTTACTCTTTACCTTCCCTTAGTTTCCTCCCCGTATCTCCCCAGCTTCCCCTTTATCTTCCCTTAGTTTACCTCGTATCTCGCCCTACCTTCCACCTCACCATCTCTTTAGCTCCCCCTTTACCTTTCCATAACTCCTCCCTGATCTCCCCGTAGCCCCTCCTTTACCTTCTCTTACCTTCCATTTTACCATGTCTTAACTTGCCCCTTTACCCACCGTGACCATTCCCCTTTGCCCTCCCTTGTCTTTACGATATCTTAGCCTCCCATTTACTTTGCCACAGTCTACCTTAACCTCCTTCTCTTTGCATTTTATTCTCTCATAGCTCTTCCTTTACGTTTCCTTACCATCCCTTTACCCTCCCTTATCCGTCCCTTTACCCTCCCTTATCTCCCCTTTACTCTCTTAGTCCCCCTTTAACCCTCCCCCATACCTCCCCCTTTATCATGCCTCAGCTCCCTTCGCCCCTCGGTGTAAAAGTCCCAACACTTACCCTCGTCATTAGCGCCCTCGGCAGGGGGGTTGAGAGAGAGAGAGAGAGAGAGAGAGAGAGAGAGAGAGAGAGAGAGAGAGAGAGAGAGAGAGGTGGCTTGTGTTTTGAGTAGTGAGGGAGGGAAGCCCTGGTGAGGGAGGAGGAGGGTGGTGAGGGGCTGGGGAGTACAACAGCCAGAGAGTAGGAGAGAGAGAGAGAGAGAGAGAGAGAGAGAGAGAGAGAGAGAGAGAGAGGGGGGGGGGGGCTGAATAACAGAGGGCGTTAACGAGCTTTCTCGGTAGGGACGAAGATGAGAGTTTCATTTACGTCTTTACTTACTGTTATGAGTAAGGTTGGTGAGTTATGAGGCAGGCTGGTGAGTATGTTGCTGTGATGAGGAAGAGTCTCTTGCTGCTGGGTGTAAGGTTGGTGAGTATCCTGCCTCGGCTGTCTTGAGTAAGGGTGGTGAGTCCCCGTGAGTAAGGGTGGTAAGTCCCCAAGTTGTTATGAGTAAGGGTAGTGAGTATTATGCTTTTATGAGTAAGGGTGGCGAGTTTCATGCCTGGCTGTCTTGAGTAAAGGGTAGTGAGTGTCAAGCTGTTATGAGTAAGGTTGGTGAATATGTTCATGTCGTGAGTAAAGGTCGCATCTTACTGTTGTGAGTAAGACTCGTAATTAAGTGTCTTACTGTTGTGAGTAAGAGTCGTGAGTATCTTTCTGTTGTGAGTAAGACTCGTGAGTATCTTACTGTTGTGAGTAAGAGTCGTGAGTATCATACTGTTGTGAGTAAGAGTCGTATCTTACTGTTGTAAGAGTCGTGAGTATCATACTGTTGTGAGTAAGAGTCGTATCTTACTGTTGTAAGAGTCGTGAGTATCATACTGTTGTGAGTAAGAGTCGTATCTTACTGTTGTAAGAGTCGTGAGTATCATACTGTTGTGAGTAAGAGTCGTATCTTACTGTTGTAAGAGTCGTGAGTATCTTACTGTTGTGAGTAAGAGTCGTATCTTACTGTTGTGAGTAAGAGTCGTATCTTACTGTTGTGAGTAAGAGTCGTATCTTACTGTTGTAAGAGTCGTGAGTATCTTACTGTTGTGAGTAAGAGTCGTGAGTATCTTACTGTTGTGAGTAAGAGTCGTGAGTATCTTACTGTTGTGAGTAAGAGTCGTATCTTGCTGTTGTGAGTAAGAGTCGTATCTTACTGTTGTGAGTAAGAGTCGTATCTTGCTGTTGTGAGTAAGGGTGGTGAGGAACGGTAACACAGACCTGCTGGCGTCGGATATTTGGCTACGAATATCGTATTTGAATACTTGAAAACAAATCATCTTTCCCGAATATCCGAATATCAGTTTGATAGCGGTTTGATACCTTGTTATCCGTTGTATAGATGATATGTCCGTACTGTCTTGTTTTCGTTATTATTATTATTATTATTATTATTATTATTATTATTATTATTATCATTATTATTATTATTAGTATTATTATTTTTATTATTAATATTATATCATAATTATATTGTTTTCATTGTCAATGTCGTTTTCATTATTACTGTTCATTATTGTTATTATTATTATTATTATTATTATTATTATTATTATTATTATTATTATTATAAGTAGTAGTAGTAGTAGTTAGTAGTAGTAGTAGTAGTAGTTAGTAGTCGTAGTAGTAGTAGTAGTTGTAGTAGTAAGGGTTCACGGGGTCACCACGCGTCTTATGAGTGCGGGTGTTTGGTTGTGAGCTGAGCTGAGTTGAGCACCCAGGAGGTGTGGGGTTGAGGAAGGCTGTGTGTGTCGTGGGGGGACCAGATGCGTCCGTCCCTCAACCGTTGCATTTTTCGTTCCTCGTCCCAACGGTGGCGGCCGCTGGCGCACACCTCCGTTTTCTTTACGTCGACTGTGAGGCTGTTTATTTACCTCTCGAGAGGAGGGCTACCCCTCTGATATTTTCGTTATGTAAATGATTGTTTCTTTGAATCTTTATCGTCATCATTTTGTCACTTTGTAGTAGGCGTGACGTGTTATCGTTCCGATGAATTTTTTTTGTGTAGTGATGGAAGTGCCGCATTCATTGAGATGGCCAGCATCCATTTTCTTGCAATGTTTTCCCCCCTAATCTTAAGCAAAATATAGTAAGAGATATTAAAAAGGGTCTAAAAGGTCGTTATATTGTACGGATTATCCGTCTAAGCTTGTATATAGTCATGTGGTAAAGCCTTGTCTTCCTCCACATTTTCGTATCCTTTTTCCCCTCTTATGGTTCTTGCCCTGTCCTCCTCACACTTCTCTGCTCTTCTGTAATGTTCCTCATGGTCTTATCTCTCTTATCAAGTCTTTATGACAGCTAGATTTATCCCCCCCCCCATTACTCCTCCTCCACCTCCTCCTCCACGTCATCATCATCATCATCATCATCATCATCATCATCATCATTTGGTCACTTCTCCCTTGTCCTGGCTGAGGATCCCTCTTGAGTGCATGATTTTTCACGCTACTCGTCCCATTATGTTGGCAGGGCGCTGGCGAGGCCCGCACCAGCGCCCTGCCTTCATCTCGCGCTCGGCGTCTGTCTGTTTGTTGGACGTCCTCACTCCCCCTCCTGCCTCACTGCTCAATCCTATCCTGCCTCACTGCTCAGTCCTATCCTGCCTCTACTCAGTCCTATCCTGCCCCACTGCTCAGTCCTCTCCTGCCTCACTACTCAGTCCTTTCCTGCCTCACTACTCAATCCTCTCCTGCCTCACTGCTCAGTCCTATCCTGCCTCGCTACTCAGTCCTCTCCTGCCTCACTGCTCAGTCCTCTCCTGCCTCACTGCTCAGTCCTATCCTGCCTCACTACTCAGTCCTCTCCTGCCTCACTACTCTGTCCTCTCCTGCCTCACTGCTCAGTCCTATCCTGCCTCACTGCTCAGTCCTCTCCTGCCTCACTACTCAGTCCTTTCCTGCCTCACTACTCAATCCTCTCCTGCCTCACTGCTCAGTCCTATCCTGCCCCACTGCTCAGTCCTCTCCTGCCTCACTACTCAGTCCTTTCCTGCCTCACTACTCAATCCTCTCCTGCCTCACTGCTCAGTCCTATCCTGCCTCGCTACTCAGTCCTCTCCTGCCTCACTGCTCAGTCCTCTCCTGCCCCACTGCTCAGTCCTATCCTGCCTCACTACTCAGTCCTCTCCTGCCTCACTACTCTGTCCTCTCCTGCCTCTTTCCTTGTATTCATTACATCCTCACTATCTGCAATCCTCCCTTATTCTTCCTACGCCTCTGTTTACCATGCCCGATCAGCCATTCCTCTTTCCTTCTTCGTGTGTTTGCTTCCCTCCGGCCTTCGCCAGCAGAACGGGTGACGGGCGACCGTTCTTATATTCCACGTTTGTTTGAAAGAACGTCGAATTAATTGTGGTGTTCTACCCATGCTGTGGGCGGAGGAGCCACACAGAGTGCTGATGTACACTGCTTGAGAGTCTAAGGTCTGGCCCTCACTGATGGAATTATACAATGTTACATTTTGAATGAACTCTGTATACTTGTATACTTGACAGAATATGGATGATTCTCAAGTATCTAGGATAAAACATATCTGTGAATGAAATACACACACACACACACACACACACACACACACAAACACACACACACACACACACACACATATATATATATATATATATATATATATATATATATATATATATATATATATATATATATATATATACGGACACGCGACAAGGTAAAGATGTACGTGACGTGACTCCAGAGCGCTTTCGTGTATTACTACATCTTCAGAGGACTAGTTACAGAGACGTGGTAATACACGAAAGCGCTCAGGATTCTCGTGCTTCCTCTTCCCAGGGGCGTTTGTGCATTTACGAAGTCACGTGTTTGTTGTGGTTTTCTGCATATGGTAATGCATGATAGGGAGTATCGCCGAGTACACTTGAGTTTCCTATGATCAGCTATATGTTGATGATGGGAGCGAGAGTAATTCTGATACCATGAGTTACATTTTCGTCCTTTCGTCACCAACGAGAATATCTACACGAATACCCACATGAATATCTACATGAATATCTACAACCCATCCTGAGTCAGGTCATAGGAAATAACGAGGTGTCCACTGCTTCCGTTTGTGCAGCCACACACATACACACACACACATGGGGTCCCTTTCTCTTGGCATTAAAGGTGATAGATGGATCATTTTGCATCGGTTTCCACTTAGATATCATTGGGCTGGACCAAGGGTATGTGAAGAGGTACAGGTAAGCCATGGGCTAGTGTGTGTGGGAGTTTTCTGTGGATGGTGGGCTCTGGTTACGGTTACATGACTGTCAGGTACTGGATGTGTGCTGATGAGGCCATCGTGCGTGTGTTCCTGACGCCGCCTTCCTGAAGCGGGAAGGAGAATGTCCCTAAGGCAGGGGAGAAGGAATTCCAACTCCGTGTTCCCTCAGTGTCGTCGAATGCGACTAGAAGGCGAAGGAGCAGGGGCTGGAAATCCTCCCCTCCTGTTTTAACTTTTCCAGAAGAAGGAACATAGAAGGTGGCCAAGTGAGAATTTTCTCTCTAAGGCTCAAGCCTCTGTTCTTAACGCCACCTCGCTAACGCGGGAAATGTCATGTATGTATATATATATATATATATATATATATATATATATATATATATATATATATATATATATATATATATATAGTTTTACAGCTTTTTGGGTGTTATTAGCGGCAGTCAGTCAGGAAGTGTTGTCAGACGTAGGGAGAGCAATTAGCCCCCTGAGCCCCACATCAAGGGATGGCTGCCCATGCTAATGACCACTCAACTCGCCCCATGAAAACGAACTGTACTCGCACATCAAACGCTAATATGCTTACTGGAATTTGTGCCACGGCCAAGGGTGTGACGAGGCATGGCACCGGTGTCAGGAGGGGTGGCACGGTGTCAGGAGAGGTGGCACGGTGTCAGGAGGGATTACACAGTGTAAGGAAGGGTGGCACAGTGTCAGGATGCGGTGCCAGGCGACACTCGTTCTGATTCATGTTTACACTGGCGGGGTAGACTCACTTGCAAGAAGACTGTGTGAATGTTCGTAGTCGATATGACTTTATATGAAGGGGTTCAGCGACCATAGAATAACATACTTGGAGAGAGAGAGAGAGAGAGAGAGAGAGAGAGAGAGAGAGAGAGAGAGAGAGAGAGAGAGAGAGAGATCGTGCGTAGTTACCTCTTGGTAGTCATTCATTTGTGCAGTAGTGGTGGGGAGGGAGTCTTACGATCGCGGGTCCCCATCCATCTCTTTAACATTGTTTATGCTGTTCGTATCATTACTCGGTTTCACGCCATTCATCAAGTACACTTACAACGCCGTGAAAGTACCTCTCTACATCATCTTTTAAGATGTTTCTTGCTTAATTTCGTGTTAACGTCCTCCGGTTGTTGTATCCTGGCCTCTCTCTGAGAACTGTCGCCCCGTTGACATCATCAACTTGAAGGTTGTGATCAGGTTGCCTCTTACGCTTCTCTTTTCCATGGTGGACAGATTTACGGCCCGAAACCTGTCACTGTAGCTTAGCTTTCTGAAATCTGTTACCATCTCTGCTGTCCTCCTCTCGACCTTCTCTATTAAGTTTTTTTGCGTCTTCTCTGTAGGCGTGACCAATCTTGGGGATCAAATGGTTCAGGCGTAATGTAAGGTATGAACGGTTTACTGAATATTTCCATATCTGTTCACTTGAAAGCGATTCAGTATATTTACAGCAGACAGATTGTCTCTTCATTTTGCCATAAGAAGACGATCTGATGACTGGGTAGGCACAATATGCACACCCAAGTCCCCTTTAGACACACAGATTCCTAGCTGCTTATTTCCAGGTGAATAACATTCATATTGAGGCCTTATTCAAGCGTGTGCCTGCGGGTTCAGTATCATCGACCACATATCAGACCAACTCTGGGGCTTGTTTTGGTGTCCTTATAAAATTGATGCCTTCCTCCTCACTGTGTACACCTCTCGTGACCTTGGCATCATCCACTGACATATTTGAGTCCAATCTCTCTGGAAAAGTCATTACATAGATCAGAAAGATCAGTGGTCCCCAGGACTGAACCTTGCGGCACGCCACTGGTCACCCCACGCCATCATATGAGGGTTTCTCTGAGTTGCGTCCTTTGTTCGCCTGTGCTACGTGAATTGTATGTTTATGTTTCTCCTCCCGTATCCTTACTTCAAGCTTCAGCTTCTTCACCAGCCTCCCATGTAGTGCTGCCACATGTTTGCACCCATCCTTCTGTTTTGTAAGCGGAGCTCACTTTCTTGTAGAAGTCTTAAGAGGTTTGTTGCGCATGATCTCCATTCCCTGAAGTCGTGATGTCTCTCGCTTAAGTAGCATTGTTTTTCTTTCCATCATGTAGTCACCCATGTAGTCAGACCACACTCGTCAGAAACACTGTTGTTCTGCGAAACTTCTTAGTCTCTTCGCGTAAAGATACGTATGAGTGTGTGTGTCTTTGTGTGTGTGTGTGTGTGTGTGTGTGTGTGTGTGTGTGTGTGTGTTGGAGGGAGGAGGAGGAGGTGACGTGTTTCATTAGTTATGTTCCTCCTGGGTCCCCCTGAGTGGCCTGAGTCACATAGATACCTCCTGATGTTCTCGCTGAGTGCACACCCCTGGGTCCCCTGGGTGGCGTGAGTCACCCAGTAGGGTCCTGGCTGGGTCCCCCACATAACCTGTAACACCACCTCCAACCTGGCCGGCCCCGGTGTTACCTTTCACGTACCCTTCTTATTGTAATCTTGTATAGCCATCTTCCTTTCTTTGTTTATATCCCAGCTCCCTGTTGTTCTTGAGTCCTTCCTCCTCGTGCTTTGTAATGTCGTCTGTGACCCAGTTCGCGGCTCCAGTCTTTCACTACTGCCAGCTCTGGGGTCTAAGCCAGTACGTAGTACCTCCAGTCTTTCACTGCTACCAGTCTTAAGGTCTGAGCCAGTCCATAGCACTTCAAATCGTTCACAGTCACCAGTCCTGAGTCGTCTGTTTCCTTCACTTCATCATGTGATATTTTTCCAGGCGTTTCTGAGGACTTGGAAGGTGGCAAGTGTTTGTCCCGTGTTGTTCTCCTTCGTCTTTCTTTTTCTGATTGGTTGCTTCCAGTCGTATCTCCTTTCAAAGACACTTTCATTGGGTGTGAATCCGTGAAATCCATCACCGCCGCGCTTTTCCGAACTGTTTGCGGTTTCTGAGTTGCCGTCCTTGCAGTGACCCTTTCCAGTTTGCTTTCCATGCAGTGGCTCTTTCCAGTTTACGCTTCCTGCAGTGACCTTTCCTAATTTGTCTTTCGTACAATGTTGCTCTTCAGTAGCATCTGTGCAGTGGCCACAGTATGTTTTCCATTCAGTAACCATTTCCAATCTCGCGTCCGTGCAAAGACACTTTCTCGACAAGCGATATTTTAGTCTGTGGCCTTTCTCCAATCCAGGTGCACTCCACCAACGCCTAACTCGATTGTTGCCCCTTTCTTACCACGCTACCGCCCCCCTTTACTTGCTGTAGCCCCCTCTCCATGTTGCGAGCCAGTGCCCTCCCTGTGCTCGTATAGTTTCTGTTCTCTCCCTCCAGCTGCCGCTCTGCAGGCTATCACTGTGACCTCCTTCCAGACTGCGCTCCATTCTCGGAGGATGACCCCGTCCCACAGTGCGGTCCCTTCCCAGGATACGACCCTCCCTCAAGACTATGATGCCGTGCTACACTATAACCTCTTTCCAAACTGATCCTCTCCCCAGATTATGACTCCCATCCCCTCCCCTTCCCTCCCTTTCCCTCCCCTTCCCTCCCGCCTCTACCTCAGGACTGCTTTCCCTCCCAAATTTTGGTCGCCCTCCGGACTTTACGTCTCCTCCAGAATTATGGATCCACTCATGACTATGACCTCTTTCGAGACTCATCCCATTCCATCTTAGGCCCCCTTCCAGGCTGACGTAAGCCGCGGGATATTATGTGTGTGTGTGTGTGTGTGTGTGTGTGTGTAGACGGGAGGGAAGATAATGCTCTCCACTTCACCAACTTTCGACTCAGATTTTCACTTACGCAGCGACTTTACGTTCTTTTGAAATACTCGTTTTCTTTCATGGGTGGCTGCGATATGTCACCCGTAAAGGATTCATCTTCTATTACTTTATTGTTTGCTCTCATTTATTTCTCTTTAAAGTCGTCGACCTCACCTGCAGAGTCGCAGTTATCTGTCCTTAAGTCTTCGATATCGCCTGCAGAGTCTTATCTATGTATAAGTCTTCGGTCTCCCCTACAGAGTCTTCATCATTTCTTCCTCCTACTTATGTTTCGTCCCTCATCTCTCTCTCACCTTATTTATGGCTTCCTTGTCGTCCCACAGTTCTCAGTATGAGGTCTCCTTCGTCTGGTGGTTCCCAACCCACCAGAGAGACAGTCAGGCTTTTTGACGTGCTTTTTCTCTTGAATATATCTCTATCTATCTATCTATCTCTCTATCTATGCTCAGCTGACATTCACATGCACATGCCTTCGTCGCGCAGTTGTGAGCTAAACGACCCACCAGCCTAATGGGGCTGGGTTCGATTCCGGGTAAAGACAGCCGGCTTACCGTCAACCCAGGTGTTCATCCACTTTGACTGAAGCTTGGGTGTGTGTATATGTGTAGAAACTTATATTTAAGACTTGCTACATATACAAAGTTAAGTGGCGGGGCAATACCAGCATGGAAAACCTATATATATATATATATATATATATATATATATATATATATATATATATATATATATATATATATATATATATATATATATAATAATAATGATAATAGTAATAATAATAATAATAATAATAATAATGATAATAATAATAATAATAATAATAATAATAATAATAATAATAATGATGATAATAATAATAATAATAATAATAATAATAATAAAGTGCACCAGGCCCATAGCCTAGCGGTAGCATTCCCGCCTGTGGCACAGGGGTCCCGGGTTCGATCCTGGCTGTTGGAGGTTTGTATGGTATATATATATATATATATATATATATATATATATATATATATATATATATATATATATATATATATATGTACTGTATTTCATCAGTGTTCATTATGTTTTCATTCTTATGTCCCTAATTATTATCTTGTTGTTATGCAAATATATTCTACGACACATGTGCTTGTGTCTTTGTGTGTCGTTGTGTCAGGTGTGTAATCATCTCCCTTTCTTCCCGTCCCTATGATTAGGATGTCGTCGCCTCCCGTAATTCTCCTCACGTCGCCTCGCGCCCCTCATCACGTTCAGCGGCGATTGTTAAAGTTTGTAGTTTAAGAGATGCGAGAGGCTTGACTCCCGGGGAGCGGCGCCGTGGGCGTACACAGGTTTTAAGTCCTCTTTAACCTCTCTTTTCCCCCCCAGCCAGCCAGTTTTCGCTCTTATTTCTTCCGAGCCACTTTGCTAGACGTCGAGTAATGGGGGCGTCTTATGAGAGGGCCAGGCCAGGCCAGGCCAGGCGGCCAACCAGCCGGACTTGGCTCACTCACTTCTTGCTGTGGGGTTGACGGTGGAGAGGAGCGATGGAGGAGGGGAAAAATTCGTAGGATCTAGAGGAAAGGTGAAGGGAAGGAGAGGGGCAATCTTCTCTTGCGACCTCCAGGGTGGAAATCAGACGTAAGCAGACTCCCTCACTCTTCTTGGTCTTTATAAAGGATCAGATTACCGAGTGAAGGAGTCGGTGGGTGTTGGATGATGCCGATAGAAGACGTAGGTCAAAGTTTAGTTTTGCTCTCGCAGAGAATGAGTTGAAATTCGGTGCATATCTTCTGCTGGAAAAGATCGTGAATGTTCAGGCACTGAAATATGACAGTGCATTAATGTTCAGAGGCTCATGAAGTGCTTTTGGCTTCCCACACAGTGTAAGAACTGCGGAGCTTCGATGTGGCATCTCCCTGCTGGGGGCCTCGGAGGAGGCGGGCGATGCCATGGTTCCCCTTGTCTGACCTGTGTTGATGTGAACGTTACTTCTGTCTGGAGCAGATGTGGCTGTGGCATGGAGGCAGCGGTACCACAGCGTCTGGACTCTGTAAACCCTGGCGTTCGTTACGTTAACACGTTACTTCGTGTCTCCAGTGATGGTAGAGTGTGGAGCAGCCTTGTGTTCAGGGTACCAGGTGTGATAAGTCTTGTAGGAAGAGGCAGTATGGTGATGACTGGAGAGAATGATGCGAGGAGGCTCCTGCTGCTAGAGATGAACCAGTTGTACCCCACCCATCATTTTCTGTAGCGTTACGTGCATTCTCGACATCACAGGTGTTTTCTCATCATGTTTGCTGTGGGTGTTTCGCTTCCTGGAGGTGACCTTGAGTGGGTGTCATTTGCAACACGGCTTTTATGAGCTGTGTCTCTTGCTCCTAGATGCCATGCCTTCATGCCCTACTACCCCTGTGCTCAGCTGACATTCACGTGCACATGCCTTCGTCGCGCAGTTGTCTTGCGAAACGACCCACCAGTCTTATGGGGCAGGGTTCGATTCCGGGTTAGGGCAGCCGGCTGACTGTCAACCCGGCTGTTCATCCTCCACTATGATTTAAGCTTGGGTGTGTGTATGTATGTGTATACACCTATGTTTAAGACTTGGTATAAAGCAAGGTTAAGAAGCGGGGCAACACCAGTTTGGAAAACCTTTATCCTCGTAATACACTCCCATGGCAAGACACACACACACATTCCTGCACCCTCCTCATCGGCTCCCAAGCTCCTTGCCAACAAACCACTCCCACTCTTCCCACGCCCACGAGCCGAACTGCGCCCCTGTGGGGATCCAACACTCGGTCCTTTAGCTCCCCACACGCCACTATCGCTCTGGATTGACTTTATGGCCGGTTAGCTTCGGGTCAGACTCGTCCAGCTTGGGGTTTGTGCGAGTGTTACGCTCGTGGAGAATTCATATTTCGTCAGACACCAGAGGGAGAGAGGGTGGGAGGTCGGGGCGCAGAGATCCAACACCCAGAGGAGGTGGTAGGAGTCTGTTTACTGCATCGTTGTTGGCGTAGATTTGACGCCAACTGGACCTCCTCCTCCTCCTCCTCCTCCTCCTCCTCCTCCTCCTCCTCCTCCTCCTCCTCCTCCTCTTCCTCTCCTTCTTCTTCTTCTTCTACATCTTCTTCTTCTTCTTCTTCTTCTTCTTCTTCTTCTTCTTTTCTTCTTCTTCTTCTTTCATTCCTCTTCTTCTTCTCCTTCTTCTTCTTCTTCTTCTTCTTCTTCTTCTTCTTCTTCTTCTTCTTCTTCTTCGCCAGCTACCTATTCCTAATCCTTCCCTTCCTCCTGCTCACCTCCTCCCCGCCCCTCCTCCTCCTCCTCCTCCTCCTCGGTCCTGTGTCCCGCTCTGAATGTAAAACTGGCCGTCCGTCAGTGCCTTCCCCGAGAGCCAGGAATCCGTCCATCCTTATCTGGTTATGGAGGTCCCTCTGTAAATTGATATCCTCAGCTCCTCCCACGGTGGTCGATGGAGTAGAACCTCAATTTTACGCTTTGCTACATAGGAAGAAAAATATCAAGTGACACATTTTTTTGGTAACCTTTTTTTTTCTTTTTTTTTTTTAAGGGGGAGGTTAGGATCAGATGGCAGGGTCGTTTACGTGGTGTTGACACCAGTGATGTTCGTTCTTCCTCCTCCTGCCTGTGGCTGTTAAGACAGTTTTACAAGCCTGACCACCAGCCACAGTGGGTCCCCGAACTGTATCTCACAAGTCATCCGCTGTGTTGCGAGGTGGACGCCTTATTATCCACGATGCCCTGGGGTGGAGGGTGGTGGTTGGAGGGTGAGGTGGAGAGGGTGTTACTGTTGAACAATGTCGTGGTTGGTGAAGGGGGCCATGTCTCGTCTATACCCCTCCCTGACCACTTCGTGGACCACGAGCGAGTGTGATCAGTCTGGTTGTGATCTACGTTGTCAAGGGATGTGTTTTCAGGTCCTCAGACACGGGACGTATTGACTGGTCCTGATCGACATGTTGTCAGTAGATGGCTGGTGGTTGGCAGCCGCGTTGTCAGAGGGGGGAGGGGCGACTCAGAAGACATAGCGTCCATTGGCCTGACTGAGGTCGTCATAGGAGAGGGCTTGACTTGGCTTAGCACTTAACGAGGCCATCAGGGATATGTCGTGTGAGTTGACGGGGAAGGTGTTGGCCCCGTGCTTAAGCTGTTAAAGATTGAGGTTGATGTGGAGATCGTGTGCGGCCCCCCCCCCCTCAAGCAGTCAGGGAGGGGTGGGTGTCAGACGTATTGACGTGGTGATCGCGTTTCCCCGGACTGACGCTGTCGAGGGGGCGACTTATTTGACGTCCCCTCCGCCCTCTCGTTGGTGGCAGATCGGCGAATCAGTTGACGCGACGCTCCTGATCCTCAGCTCAAGTTTTTTTTTTGTAGGCAGCAAATTACCCTTCGTCGTTCATATGGGGTCAACCCATGTTAGCAGGCGCGTATGCAAGGGCAAACCGGTCGCCCCTCCGGGAAGCTGTGCGCCCTTGTTGGTAGAGATAACGTCGTGTGCGATAAGGAGACCTCTCTCTCTCTCTCTCTCTCTCTCTCTCTCTCTCTCTCTCTCTCTCTCTCTCTCTCTCTCTCTCTCTCTTTCAGACTTTTACACACGACGATCGTCTGAGGATTCCGTGTAAAGGCCTTCGGCGGAGTGTCCTGACTACTGCAGCGTCTTCATGTAGCATGCATATGAGAGAGAGAGAGAGAGAGAGAGAGAGAGAGAGAGAGAGAGAGAGAGAGAGAGAGAGAGAGAGGCATGCATGCATAAGAAGTCGGACCGATCTTGGACTCAGCAGCGCCTGGAAATTCGCGTGTGCTCCCCTCGCTTCCAATACCCGGGCGATGGTCTCGTGTCTGAAAGGGCGTTAAAAGCCTATTTTTTTTTACAAAGCGCTCGAATAAAACGGCTGTAATGGACATGCTAATGCGGAGCCGGGGGAAGGGAACGGCGGCCGTGTGACTGGCTAGAGGGAACCACACTCCAAGGAATAGACATGGCCTGCAGAAGACCGCTGGAACTCGGCTCCAATCACCGAGCAATGGAGATTACCCGCTTGGCCTCCTCGTGTTTGACGGCACGGTGTTCACGTGAGCACGGTCGTGCAACCCCCTCACGACGATGGTGTATGTGTTAGGTTGGAGGCCAGGCCTCCGTGTCGAAGGGCCGCATAATTGTGTTCAAGTGTCGTGCCATCGTGCACAAGGGTCGTTCCTTCGTGCATAAGGGTCGTGCCATCGTGCACGGAGGTGGCACCATCGTCCTCAGTATGTTAATGGCCTTGTCACAGGTGCCAGATGGAGAAGCATTCCCGTAATAATAGAGTCGCAGGCACAATGGCGCCTGGATCGCCCTCCTGCCCGCCTTGATTGGCTTGTCTGTAATATCCGCCGCTGGAGGCCCTCCACCCTGACAGGGAGCCCGCGTTTCAGGGCGGCCGAGGAGAGCTGATTGACGACGGCTTCCCGAGAGGAAAGCTTGATTCGATGCGACTCCCCCCAGAGTAAGGCGTTCCCCGGCAGAACTCCCAGCTGACGAAAGCTGATCTGAGAAGGTTCCCAGTGCAACACCTTCGGAGGAAAGGTGATCCAGGACGCTACTACCCCGTGTCATAGAGGTCGTGATTGTCTGTCGTGTGTTGTGCCCGCCAAGCCAGTCGCGCCTGCTAGCAGGTGGTGGTTCTCAAGGCTTGTTGTCCCTCGTTCATTGTCTCACTCGAGGTTCGGGAACTGTGTCACTTGAAGGTCACAGCACCAGCCAGTACCAGTACTGGGTCGGGTCTTGTGGATTACCGAGCAACCCATCAGCGTGAACTGGCTAATGTTCCGGGGTGGTTTTATGAAGCAGAGGTGAACCTTGGTGAATCTAGGCTTTTGATATGTGTAATACACCGGGTTCTGCCATACTAGGGGAGGAAGGTTTACACTAATGGGGCCTCCCGTGTGTGTGATTCATATTAGATATTGCGAGTTATGTTTTACGAGGAGAGAGTTTGACACTCATGTTGCACCGTCTCTTAATATTTAGGTATCTTGCCTATATTAACACACACACACACACACACACACACACACACACACACACACACACACACACACACACAGGGTGACAGACTATACCAGCCCCCTCCCCTTGTCACAGCTCACGGCTGGTTTCACATGCATACATTGGAGAGCCGACCCCACCATCACACGGATAACCCACGTCACCAGAACTTACTTGGAATAAGACAGATATTACATTTAAGGAAACACAGACTCCGAAGATACACAGAGGTAATGTTACCGGCACATAGATACTTCCTCACATACTTTGTCATACTAAGACATAGCTGACCACAGACACAGCTGACCACAGACACAGCTGACCACAGACACAGCTTGCCACACACATACAGCAGACTACAGACACGACTGACTGACCATAGGCAGAGTTGTGAGTCTGTACAACACACACACTATAAGAACGTGATTGAAATCATGAGAAACACAGACAACCTCCCGTCTACCCTGTCCCGTCTCTCTCGGTCTTGCACGTCTCCTTTACAGACGAACTCTCGTGGGAGATCGAGACGAACTGTGCAGTGTAGGAGGAAGAGAAAGATGTAAATTGATACAGAAGGAATTAAAGAAAATGTACAGTCGACGAAGAGACGGATATACCATGATGAAGAAAGAAATAGAGAAGTACACACAGTATACACACCCGAGCTGACGCCAGGTCCCCATTCATCCACGTGCCCCAGAAGGGGAAGATGAACAACGGAGCTGGCTTTGAGCTGCCCTGTCCACTCCAGGACTGGAACCTGGGCGGGCCCGTCAGACTTTTAGGTCACAACGCAAACAATGACACTATGGAGGCTGCTCATGTGGTGTGTGTGTGTGTGTGTGTGTGTGTGTGTGTGTGTGTGTGTGTGTGTGTGTGTGTGTGTGTGTGTGGTGACGGAGGGCGGCGTTTTTGGACGCTCGTCCTTGCCTTCCTGGGTCTCCCCCGTCTAGCAAAGCCCCTCCTAATACCGAGGATTTACCGTCGTGGAGAAAATCGCTGCTCGTTTGTCTTCCAGGAATTAGGGCTTAAAGACCCCGAGAGTCGAGCTGGAGGGAGGGGTTGCCGGCAGACCTGGCGAGGTTTGAGGTAGGAGGAGGGAGGAGGAGGAGGAGGAGGAGGAGGAGGAGGTTCGGGTTGATGAGGTTTGAGGTTTGGGATGGTTTACTGAAATGGCTTCGGGATGAGATGTTAGTGTGACGGGTGGGAGATGAGCTGGTTGTGTGAGATGGCCGAGGGTTACATAGAGATAGTTGAAGGGTTTCAGGATGAGCTGGGTCGTCTTGGGAAGGCTTGGGGGGGTCGGTCTGGGAAGGTGTGGTAGAGAGGGAACGCATCACTGGCGGCCTATTTGGTTCCTGATGGTCGCGTTTTTACTCGTGTGTTTATGTTACCTTAAAAGTGTCTCTGAACATGTGTGATGTTGTAAGTATTTATGTCAGTAGTACCGTGTTTTGTGATGGCACAACGTCAGTAGTTGCCTGTACAGTGATGGCACAACGTCAGTAGTTCCCTGTACAGTGATGGCACAACGTCAGTAGTTGCCTGTACAGTGATGGCACAACGTCAGTAGTTCCCTGTACAGTGATGGCACAACGTCAGGTCCTGTACAGTGATGGCACAAACGTCAGTAGTTCCTGTACAGTGATGGCACAACGTCAGTAGTTCCCTGTACAGTGATGGCACAACGTCAGTAGTTCCCTGTACAGTGATGGCACAACGTCAGTAGTTCCCTGTACAGTGATGGCACAACGTCAGTAGTTGCCTGTACAGTGATGGCACAACGTCAGTAGTTCCCTGTACAATGATGGCACAACGTCAGTAGTTCCCAGTACAGTGATGGCACAACGTCAGTAGTTCCCTGTACAGTGATGGCACAACGTCAGTAGTTCCCTGTACAGTGATGGCACAACGTCAGTAGTTCCCTGTACAGTGATGGCACAACGTCAGTAGTTCCCTGTACAGTGATGGCACAACGTCAGTGTGCAACTCTTGGTTGGTACCTGTGTTGCGTCTGTTGGCAACTTCATCACTTCCACTTCGTCTTATCTTACCATAGCCATGTTCTCCCCCTGCCTCAATACCTCATACCTCTCCACCTTCATCGCCTTCTTCGGCAGTAACCTCCCCCCTCCCCATCCCACTATCTCCCTGGGTGCTAACTTTCCTCTCTCCCGCTTCCTCTTAAATCTTGTTATATATCTCCTGTATCTTCCTTCCATAGGGCTTTGCCCAGTATCTTTCCAGCGCCTCTGGAAGGTGCCTTCACCCCTTCATTTACCAGCATGATCATCACCCCCTCCTCCAGACGGCTCTTCCCTCCTGTTTCCATCTCGGGTCTCTGCCCATACGCTCCACCTCTGCTCCTTCCCCTCGACTCCCCTGTTTTATCCCGTGTCTCTTGTTTTCTTTTTGTCTTCGGTCCACTTTCTTCACAGTGGGAAGTAATCTCATTGGAAGCACACGGTCCCCGCGGGTGTCCAGCCGAAGTGAAGTGTGTGTGTGTGTGTGTGTGTGTGTGTGTGTGTGTGTGTGTGTGTGTGTGTGTGTCTGTTCTCGTGTACATGCAAGTGTTTGTCCCAGTTTTTGTTCTTTTCTACATACTCTTGGCCGCCCCGGGAGCACATGGGATGGGCCGCCATATTCTTCCTGTCGTAATAATCGTTTTCTTGACCCTCGACTGACCGTGTCATCGACCCCCAGGGCTGGGTAGGGGCCTCAGTCCAGGTCATGTATGGAGACAACCCGGCCGTGTATGGTGGTCGTATGGTACCCGACCTGGACACGTAGGATGTGCTAGCTAACACAAGGGTGTTAAGTGCGTTCCAGGATCGCATACTCCTCTTATGAAACACCTTATCTCTTATCTTCGATTGATATCAAGCGTTTTCTAATCGTGTAGTGGTGGTGGTGGTTAGCTCATTTTGTTATCGTTGTTGCCATGTTCATGTCCGAGATGTTTGGGTAGACGTGGATGGGGTTGGTCCAGTGTGTGTTTGTTTGTGGGCCAGGATCCATCCTCTGTGTTATGTCTGGTATGTGATGGCCCGTGAGCTCTGTACTGTGAGTTATGTACCATCAGTCTTATGACGTCAGCTGTGTACCGTCATCTGTATGACTTCAGCTGTGTAGCGTCTGTCATATGACGTCAGCTGTGTACCATCAGTTACGTACCATCAGCTGTGCACCGTCAGTTACGTACCATCACCTGTGTACCATCAGTTACGTACCACCAGTTGTGCACCGTCAGTTACGTACCATCAGCTGTGTACCGTCAGTTACGTACCATCAGCTGTGCACCGTCAGTTACGTACCATCAGCTGTGCACCGTCAGTTACGTACCACCAGTTGTGCACCGTCAGTTACGTACCATCAGCTGTGTACCGTCAGTTACGTACCATCAGCTGTGCACCGTCAGTTACGTACCATCAGCTGTGCACCGTCAGTTACGTACCACCAGCTGTGCACCGTCAGTCGTTTGCCGTCGTCAGCGTCAGCTGTCCTCCGACAGCCATTTGCCTCGAGCTGTGATGTCAGCTGTGTGGGTATTGATCGTCCGTGCCCCGGTGGTGCCGCTGGCCTGGCCACGTGTACCGCCCATGTACCGTCCGCTCTCCCTCCTGAGGCTCAGGGATGGTGGTAGTAAGGGTTGTGGGGTTAAGGGTTGTGGGATTGTGATATTAAGGGTTGTGGGATGGTGGTAGTAAGGGTTGTGGGATTGTGGTATTAAGGGTTGTGGGATGGCGGTATTTAGAGTTGTGGGATGGTGGTATTAATGGTTGTGGGATTGTGGTATTAAGGGTTGTGGGATTGTGGCATTAAGGGTTGTGGGATTGTGGCATTAAGGGTTGTGGGATTGTGGCATTAAAGATTGTAGGATTGTGGTATTTAGAGATGTGGGATTTTGGTATTAAGGCTTCTGGGATTGTGGCTTTAAGCGTTGTGGTATTGTGGCTTTTAAAGGTTGTGTTATGGTGATGTTTAAGGTTTGCGATTGTGGTCTTAAGAGTTGTAGGAACGTGGTCTTAGAATTGTGGGATTGTGGGATGAAGGATTGTGGGATCACAACATTTAAGGTTGTGGGGATTGTATCATTAAGCGTTGTGGGATTGTGATATCAAAGGTTATGGGATCATAACGTTAAAGTTGTAGCGGTTGTGACATTAAGCGTTATGGAGTTGTTGTATTAAGAGTTGAGGAGTTGTAGCCTTAAAGGTTATGGGGTTGTTGTATTGAGGGTTGCGGAGTTGTGGCCTTAAAGGATATGGGGTTGTTACATTAAGGGTTAAGGAGTTGTGGCCTTAAAGGATATGTGGTTGTTGTATTAAGGGTTGAGGAGTTGTGGCCTTAAAGGTTATGGGGTTGTTGTATTAAGGGTTGAGGAGTTGTAGCCTTAAAGGTTATGGGGTTGTTGTATTAAGGGTTGAGGAGTTGTGGCCTTAAAGGATATGGGGTTGTTGCATTAAGGGTTAAGGAGTTGTGGCCTTAAACGTTATAGGGTTGTTACATTAAGTGTTGAGGAGTTGTAGCCTTAAAGGTTATGGGGTTGTGGCATTAAGGGTTGAGGAGTTATAGCCTTAAAGGTTATGAGGTTGTGGCATTAGAGGTTAAGGGATTGTGACAAAAATAGTTTGAGTATGTAGGGATTCGGCACGTATGGTCATCATTGATCAACTCGTACAGTGAGCTAACTTCCTCTCACAATGTTGTGTTCTGATTTAGAGAGGTTCGGTTAGTTTCAAAGAGATGACCCCTTGACCTGACCTTCTAAGGGTCAGGTCATCATACTCAAGGGTCATATCTTCGTCCATAAGGATCGTACCGTGCCGTCTGCCATCGTAGGTCCTTATAAGTTTCTGCCGACCTCAGACTCCATGTTTGTCTCCCGTGCCTTTTCAAATCCTCTCTTGCCTCTTGCTTCCCATCTCAAGTCTCCTGTAACCTCTTCGATTCCATCACAGTGACCGTTTTCCTCGTGGTTCCGTACCTCCCTCCCGTTCATCGCCGCCTTCGAGTCTCTTCTGTTTCCCCTTCCTCGGTCAGGGTCCCCCCGTCAGCCGTGCCAGACAGACTGATGTTCCAGCCCCCCTTGTTTCCAGGCCCAGCCAAATATATAATAGTCTTTCCAGCCCCCCCGGCCTTGCACCAGCACCCCAGCCGGCGATGATCGCACGGCAATAAATGTTTACCGTAAATATTACACTTGCGTAAATGCGTTTTCTGGTCAGCTTCAGTCCTCGTTTGGGTCGAGTTTTTTTTTTTTAACCCATTGTCCTCAGTCTGTTCGTTGACTTTGCTGCAGTGTTTGAGCTCAGGTTGGGTTGTGTCCCACCGGTGTGTCTCATGACTCACTGTGGTTGTTGTTGGGACGTCCATACAGGATGTAATTTGGCATGAACCCCTGAAATTAAGGTCACTGATCGTGGCCTAGTTAATGACCTCTTAGAGGACGTGATATATCTGAATTCCACCTCGAGTCTTGTGTGGACCTTATGGGCTTCTCCTGGTGGGGAGGAGCAGGAGGCTCGTGGTTCTCCTGGTGGGGAGGAGGAGCAGGAGGCTCGTGGTTCTCCTGGTGGGGAGGAGGAGCAGGATGCTCGTGGTTCTCCTGGTGGGGAGGAGCAGGAGGCTCGTGGTTCTCCTGGTAGGGAGGAGCAGGAGGCTCGTGCCTGGTGGGGAGGAGCAGGAGGCTCGTGGTTCTCCTGGTGGGGAGGAGTAGGAGGCTCGGGGTTCTCCTGGTGGGGAGGAGGATCAGGAGGCTCGTGGTTCTCCTGGTGGGGAGGAGGATCAGGAGGCTCGTGGTTCTCCTGGTGGGGAGGAGGAGCAGGAGGCTCGTGGTTCTCCTGGTGGGGAGGAGCAGGAGGCTCGTGGTTCTCCTGGTGGGGAGGAGCAGGAGGCTCGTGGTTCTCCTGTAGGGGAGGAGCAGGAGGCTCGTGGTTCTCCTGGAGGGGAGGAGCAGGAGGCTCGTGGTTCTCCTGGTGGGGAGGAGCAGGAGGCTCGTGCCTGGTGGGGAGGAGCAGGAGGCTCGTGGTTCTCCTGGTGGGGAGGAGGAGCAGGAGGCTCGTGGTTCTCCTGGTGGGGAGGAGCAGGAGGCTCGTGGTTCTCCTGGTGGGGAGGAGCAGGAGGCCCGTGGTTCTCCTGGTGGGGAGGAGCAGGAGGCTCGTGGTTCTCCTGGTGGGGAGGAGCAGGAGGCTCGTGGTTCTCCTGGTGGGGAGGAGGAGCAGGAGGCTCGTGGTTCTCCTGGTGGGGAGGAGGAGCAGGAGGCTCGTGGTTCTCCTGGTGGGGAGGAGCAGGAGGCTCGTGGTTCTCCTGGTGGGGAGGAGCAGGAGGCTCGTGGTTCTCCTGGTGGGGAGGAGCAGGAGGCTCGTGGTTCTCCTGGTGGGGAGGAGGAGCAGGAGGCTCGTGGTTCTCCTGGTGGGGAGGAGGAGCAGGAGGCTCGTGGTTCTCCTGGTGGGGAGGAGGAGCAGGAGGCTCGTGGTTCTCCTGGTGGGGAGGAGGAGCAGGAGGCTCGTGGTTCTCCTGGTGGGGAGGAGGAGCAGGAGGAGACTCGTGGCCCAGCACGTGGGTAGTTGCCTGGGCTGTACGTCAGAGGATGGCGTGTGTTGCTGGCATGTATCCTCCCAGGGTGGTAAGCACCTTCTTAGGTGTGTTCAGCCAACCAGGCCGGGGAGTTGCTGGGGTGACGATGGCCATTACTCACTTGGCGCCGCGGAGGGTCGATATCTCCTCTCTCACAGCCGCCGTGTCCTGTGGTGGTGCCTGCCTGCCTGCCTGGCTGCCTGGCTCCTGTTGTTGCTACCGTTGTCTTGCCACAGCCACGGTGTCCTTTGCTATCGGCCGGCTGGCTGGTTCCTGTTGTCCTTACCGTTATCTTGTCACAGCCACCGTGCCCTTTGGTATCATCTAGTGGTTGGCTGGTTCCTGTTGTCCTTACCGTTGTCTTGCCACAGCCACCGTGCCCTTTGGTATCATCTGGTGGTTGGCTGGCTCCTGTTCTTGGTACTGTGGTCACGCCACTGCCGCCTCAGCTGCACTGCCACTTTAAGCCACACCTCAGAGGTACTCGGCCGTACGTGGCCACTCCATCACAGTACTACCATTTGCAGCCACACGGAGTTACTCGACCACGTCCGGCCGCTCCCAGCCACGCTTGCCCTGCTTAACATACCCAGAGAGAAGAACTTGGCGCGCCACAATCTCAGGGGACGCCATAAACATCCTGCAGGCACTGCAAGAACTCCCATTTCAAACTCATGTAAATACCAGCTCTCCCTCACCCCGAGGTGTGCAGGCGAGAGGTCTTGAGCCAGCTGGCTCTGTAGTGCCAGGTCCCTGGCACCTGTTGGAGGGCCTAGGGCACCTTTCGGGGGCTCAGGACACCTGTTGGAGGGCCTAGGGCACCTGTCGGGGGCCCAGGAAACCTGTTGGGGGCTCCTGATGTTGCCTATGGGTCGGTCACCTCGGGTTGGCTATGGCCAGCAGTCGGCACACCAGTGGATGATGTTGGTCGGGAGGGTGTGGATGGGGAGGGGGGGCAGGTTTCCGATGTTGCTTGTTATGTTACATTACTGGACAGGTATCACACACTACACACACACACACACACACACACACACACACACACACACACACACACACACACACACAGAATGTATTAAAGTTTAAAAAGTTGAATGGTTGTAGTAAATTTCAAAGTTAAAGGGATTGTGGAACTTGCGGGACTTATCTTCCTCCATACCTGTGGCATCGTTGGTTATATTCATCAGTTGTTTGCATACCGTCCAAGCCAGTCCTGACGACGTATTGTCAGACGGACACACCAGGTTTCGCACCGAGTCACCGCTGACGCCACATTGGTGTTGGTAGAGTTAATGCATGTCGCCAGGTTGGAGGTTAGGTTATCAAGGCGCCGTCCAAACTAACCAGACCTCAGACGTATGATACCCTTACCTTACCTTACCTTACCTTACCTTACCTTACCTTACCTTACCTTACCTTACCTTACCTTACCTTACAGTGTCCTCATGATATTCTCAGGATAAAATCTTCGTGGTATTCTCAGGACAATATCTTCATGATATTCTCAGGATAAAATCTTCGTGGTATTCTCAGGACAATATCTTCATGATATTCTCAGGACAATATCTTCATGATATTCTCAGGACAATATCTTCGTGATATTCTCAGGACAATATCTTCATGATATTCCCAGCCGGCATCTACGTGTCATCCCCATGTTGGGGTTGCCTGACGCACAGTATGCCTCGGGTGCCAGTATCTTCGACGTGTTTAGGGCAGGTTCTGACCTAATGACCAATTAGATTGCTGATGAATCCGGCAAGAAGCACATCCGTGAGCCGCCGGTGGCCATAAGGCTTGGCGGTGGCCTGACTGACTGACTGACGAGAGTGGAGAGAGTTGAGCAATTACGACCTATGAATGTGTGTTATGATTACTGGTCGAGCGACCATTCAAGCCCTGGATGACCATTAAGATCCGGCACTCATGCATACACAACAGCCTGCTGCCTCTTGCTCTCAACGACCCTAGACTCAAACCACTGGTACGGGATTGGTGTAAGCTCATTATCTCTCTCTCTCTCTCTCTCTCTCTCTCTCTCTCTCTCTCTCTCTCTCTCTCTCTCTCTCTCTCTCTCTCTCTCTCTCTCTCTCTATCTATCTATCTATATATAATCTCGTCAAAGAACTCACTCCCAAGGAGTCTGATCACTTTCTTGTGGAGGCGAAGGTGAAGATTTTCAGAGGTTTTAGGAAGAAGGGAAACAGTAGCGATGAGAAGAGAGTGGTGAAAGTAAGCAAGCTTGGAAAGGAGACTTATGGGAATAAATACCAGGAGGGATTGGGTGTAGAATGGCAAAATGTGAGAGTGAATGAAGTTAGGGGACTGGATGTGGAATAGGAGGTATTTAGGGAAGCAGTTCTAGCAAATGCGAGAGATGCAGGTGGCATGCGAAAGGTGGGAGGTGAGCAGATTAGAAAGGGTGGTAAGCGGTGGGATGAAGAAGTAAAGTTTCTCGTTAGAGGGTATAGAGGGACGTTTGTGTGGTACTTAGAAGGAAGGAGTGCAGATGATTGGGAGATGTATAAGAGAAAGCGGCAGGAGCTCGAGAGGAAAAGTGGAGGGGTTGAAAAAGAGGGCAAATGAGAGTTGGGGTGAGCAAGTATCGATAACCTTT